>NC_054700.1:13040531-13143031 GCF_016097555.1 Gigantopelta aegis | reverse complement strand
ATATTTCCAGCACAAATACAACAAAGTATACCCCAGTTCATGTTCGTGTACGTGTCGCTACATCACCAGTACTCATACAACCAAGTCAACTACAGTTCGTGTACGTGTCGCTATATTACCAGCACTCATACAACCAAGTCAACTACTGTTCGTGTACGTGTACGTGTACGTGTCGCTATATTACCAGCACAAATACAACAAAGTATACCACAGTTCATGTTCGTGTACGTGTCGCTACATCGCCAGCACTCATACAACCAAGTCAACTACAGTTCGTGTACGTGTCCGTGTACGTGTCGCTACATCACCAGCATTCATACAACCAAGTCAAATGCAGTTCGTGTACGTGTCCGTGTACGTGTCCCTATATTACCAGCACTCATACAACCAAGTCAACTACAGTTCGTGTACGTGTCCGTGTACGTGTCGCTATATTACCAGCACAAATACAACAAAGTCTACCACAGTTCATGTTCATGTACGAGTCACTACATCACCAGCACTCAGACAATCAAGTCAACTACAGTTCGTGTACGTGTCCGTGTACGTGTCGCTATATTACCAGCACTCATACAATCAAGTCAACTACTGTTCGTGTACGTGTACGTGTCGCTATATTACCAGCACAAATACAACAAAGTCTACCACAGTTCATGTTCATGTACGTGTCGCTACATCGCCAGCACTCATACAACCAAGTCAACTACTGTTCGTGTACGTGTACGTGTACATGTCGCTATATTTCCAGCACAAATACAACAAAGTCTACCACAGTTCATGTCCGTGTACGTGTCACTACATCGCCAGCACTCATACAACCAAGTCAACTACAGTTCGTGTACGTGTACGTGTACATGTCGCTATATTACCAGCACAAATACAACAAAGTCTACCACAGTTCATGTCCGTGTACGTGTCACTACATCGCCAACACCCATACAACCAAGTCAACTACAGTTCGTGTACGTGTACCTATCGCTATACATACCAGAACACGTTGGACGTCGGATCTGTCTAGTATTCATGATACATGTGGCAACATTCGTGGGACTATTCAGTCTATTCTTAATATTCTTTGTTATAACTGTGGTAAAATTCGAAAGATCTTTCATTATTATTATTTTATTTATTTATTTCATTGTTAGGGTTGACCACCCTGTTAAAAGAAGAGTAGCGCAAACATCAACACATACATATGAAATATGAAGACCAATAATAATATCTATGCATACTAACGAAATGACTTGAATTAACTATTACAGAATACTTCCCGAATTCTAGGTGCTTCACAAATAAATTTACTTAAAATTTCACTTGTGTATAACATTCTGTATTTAATAAAATTATCATTTTTAATCAACGGGGATAACACCTGTAGTTTGAAGACAGATATTTTATTCTTAAATCCCTATATAATGGACATATAAACAAAAAATGGAATTCATGCAAGTCATGTCTGTATCTATGAGTGTTAATAATTGTATAGCCTAATCTAAATCTTGTGAATGCATTTCTAAAATGATGTATATTCCAATCCAAATGTTTTTCTAAAAGTATAGTTGATTTAAAAGATTATATCTCATATCTATCACTACTATTTATATCTGTTAACCATTCTTGTAAATATACGTCTGTTAGTCTAAGTTTTAAAAGTTTTTAGAAATATTTTAACATCACCAATTTCTTGAAATAGCCAGACATAGCCAAAGCCACTACGGCATAAAATATTTTCCATCTGACTTGCCCAATTATTTTTAACTTTGCAACAAAAAAATATAAAGCATTAAGTATGTTTGTTTACATAGCCTAGAAGAAGGTAGCTGTAACAGACGTGTCCAATATTTAACAGCTTTGATAATGGTTATAATGTAAAGGGGATAACGACCAGTCTCAGAATACACCATTAGATTTGGGGTTTGTGAGGGAACACATAAAAAACGTTTACATGCAAATAAATGTACCTTTTCAATTTCAGGAAGACTGGAAAGGCCCCATACTTCTGATGAGTATGTTAACATAGGCATAACTTGACAGTCGAACAGTTTAAAAAATAATTTACTATTAAATGAACCCAATTTATATAATGATCTTATAATTTGAATAACAGCTCCTTTTGTTTTTGACAGAATATGTTGTAATGCCAAATTTCTACTAAGTAGTGAAATTCATACCAAGGTATTTATAACTATTTATAACTTTGATTTCAAGGTTTCCATATTTCCATTTTTCTCTAGCAGAAAGGTACCCACCATTTCTAAAAACAACAATATTAGTCTTATCTAAATTCACAGTTAGACAAAGTCTATCAGCAGATTTCTTCAAATTATTAATTTGCGTTTGCAGTCTATTCAGTCTATTCTTAATATTCTTGGTAATAACTGGTAAAATTCGGAAGATCTTTCGTTATTATAATTATGGTTGCACAAATCATATATATCAAAAATGTTAATGACCGGACACTAGAGAGCTAACGGTGCTTCCTGGAATAATAATGAACCACACACATGCGACTCCGAAGTCTCAGTTCCTTGTACAAACTGAACCAAAATCATGTTCCATGTCCATATCCATGTTTACCCTGGGCAAAGTCTGTAATTTCTTCAGTGACTGCATACAGGCCATGTAGCTAAATCTTACATACATACTCTGGATTGTATACTAGTACAAACAGATTTTATGGCTATACCATCACGGTTGTTTTGTTTCGTCTTGAAACGGATTTTATATAAAATTTTATATTGAAATTAGTTTCCGGCATACTTCGTAATTCACCCGAATCATTTCGTATACCCTCGGCATAATTCCGAATGTTTTCAAATTCTTTTCAAATCACTGGCATGGTTTTGAAAGTAAGGTTTTGGTTGGTCGAATGAAAGGTCAACTGGCTGCTGTTAGATCCACAGGTAATAGTAATTAACCAGTGTAGCCAATTTTAATTAGATTGGAGCATGTCTGTCCCGGGTCCCGTTTTTGGATAGCCAGAAGCCCGACCCGGGACAGAATGCACAGTAGTGAGCAATTTGTTTTTATTATTGAAACAATATTTAAAAGTCATTTGTGATCAAAACGTGCTAAAATAGTATGACAACAGTAATGAATTGCCAATCTTCTACAAAGACCAATTTCACAAAACATCGTAATCCTAGTTTTGCGCGTAAACGTAAATCTACGCCTAAACCGCAATTTTTATTACTGTTAACAGTATAACAAATATTGTTTGAGGTACACGAACTTGTCCATAAAATGCTCCTTATTCCTTATTGATGTAATGTTCTGCGTGATATAGTTTTGTTTAACGACACCACTAGAGCAAATTTATTTATCAATCATCGGCTATTGGATGTCAAATATATTGTCATTTTGAAATAGAAAGGAGCCCGCTACATATTTTTATTGGTAGCAAGGGATATTTTATATGCACCATCCCACAGACAGGATAGAACATACCACGGTCTTTCGTATACCAGTCATGGTGCACTGGCTGGAACCGAAAATAACCCAATGGGCCTACCGACGTGTATCGACTGTGTGATATAGATGCCAAACACATGAACATGTATGACCGGTGTAAAAGGAACGCATATTTCAAATGCACACTCTGAGCTAGGACTGGAGAAGCAATGTCATGTTATGACGTCGCTTCCCAAAATTACGTCATTACACTTGTTATTACACGTGTGCTTCGTATGATTTATGGGTTTATGATTCCTAGTGACAGTAGTCCTATCGGACCTCCATAGCTTAGGAACCATAGTCCTACCCGGACTTTCATACCTGGTTTATTTTTAAGTTGTTTTTATCCTAGGACTTGTATTCCTACCGGACTTAAATTCCTTCTACAGCAGTGACAGAAATACTAGTCCGGCAAATTAGATGTCCGTTTGTTATACTCTGCAATTTGCACGAGCTGCCAGAAAGACACGAGATTAAAAGTGAGATTTTGGCAGCCTTCCCGCGTAGTGTGATGGATAAGTGTACGATTCCCGGTCGATGCACAAAAAAGATAAGAAAAAAGTGTACGATTCTCTTAAGATTATTGTGGGTTCAAACCTCCATGTCAAAAATATTTTTAAGTTTGAGTATCAACTTAATTTTAAAAATTTACGTCATAGACTTGTGGATCAGACACGTGAGTGAATTTTTGTAGTCGTCTTACATTTTTGTTAGCATAATGAAGTAGGACGAATATCTTGCTTTTTTCAAAAGTATATTATGCAACTACAGATATAAAGTAGGCTATATGGCCGTGTGTTCAACACGAAGAAATATACCCCCCCCCTCCCCACCCCCAATATGTAGCCCAAAATTGTTTTAAAAATATTTATATATATGAAAACTGGTAACTGCATAAAAACTTAACATTTGGTGAACAACAAAAAACAATTCCTATATACACCAACATAATTTTTAATAATATGTTTTGTAGGTTTATATTTTGACGGTAAGTCACAATCTGATTAATTGTGATTTTCTTCATCTTTGTCCGATCGGACTTCCATTCCTCGGAATCCTAGTCTGTGGGACCTGTATCCCTAGGAATTTAAGTCTGTGGGACGTGCATTCCGAGGAATGTAAGTCCGTGGGACGTTTATTCCTGGTACTCCTAGTCCACAGGACTTTCAATCCTAGTATTCCTAATCCTGTGGAATTTGTTTCCGATAATTTGCTTGTTACATATAGATGTATATGATTCCTGAAAATCCCTGAAATAAAACTTTAAAAACTGTACTTAGTTCTAGTAGTTAGTACTTATAACTAGTACTATAATGACCAGTGCCGTTAAACGAAAAAACGAACTTACGAGAATAGCTGATTACACAACAACCGATGAAATCGTAACGTTGTCTTGTTGGCTATTCTTGTGGCTAGTCTTGTACGCTATTTCTCGTTCCAGCCAGTGCACCACGACTGGTATATCAAAGGCCGTGGTATGTTCTACTCTGTCTGCGGGATGATGCAAATAAAAGATCACTTGCTGCTAATCGAAAAGAGTAGCCCATGAAGTGGCGACAGCGGGTTTCCTCTCTCAATATCTGTGTGGTCCTTAACCATATGTCTGACGCCATACAACCGTAAATACAATGTGTTGAGTGCGTCGTTAAATAAAAAACCCCATTTCTTTCTTTCTAGTCTTGTACGAGATAGTCGTATCGTGTAACTTCGCCTTAATGTTTGTTGTTGGGAAGGACACACTGTCGTGACACGGGTCGCTCTCACAAAGTACGTGTATCACAACCCTTCCATTGGATATATTCCTTGGAACACTTAAACAGTGGCCGAACGCTGGTGTGATTTGGAAATAATCCAATCAGTCCACTGAAGGGTATCGATCCTACGACAACTTCCCGTACCTCTGGTGAGTGCTCACTCTATCGTGCATACTATCTGGACACACCCAGCTTCCTTACCAATCATCTGTAGATTAACAGCCGGGTAACATTGTCGCCACGCAGTGATCTTATCGTGTCTATAATCTGATTTGCATATATCGCAGAAAACCAATATTTTTACCATTACTCTGATCTGATTTAATCCAGCCAACTGATGTGTACTATCTGTGTCTGTGGGATAGTGCATATAAAAGATCCCTTGCTGCTAATCGAGTAGCCCATGGAATGGCGGCAGCCGGTTTCTTCTCTCATTACCCCGGTGGTCCTAAACCATTATGTCCGATGTTATATAACCTGTCAGAAATTATGTGCTGAGTGCATCGTTAAATAAAACATTTTATTCCTTCCTTGCCTACTTCTGATTTAATTTAACTAGCCTGTTTCGTGGTCATATCAAGATAACCAACCCATTTAGTTTGAGACCGAAATGTTCTTTTAGTTTCTAACTTCCTATCATCACCACTATCATCATCATCGTTACCATCACCATCATCATCATCACCACCACCATCATCATCATCATCATCACCACCACCATCATCATCACCACCACCATCATCACCACCACCACCAATATCATTACCACCATTATCACCACCATCATCATCACCACCACCATCTAACTTTTTAACTTTTTATCATCACCATCATCACCATCATCATCATCATTACCATCATTACCACCACCACCATCATCACCATCGTCATCATCATCATCATCACCACCACCACCATCATCGCCACCGTCATCATCATCATCATCACCACCGCCACCATTATCATCATCGTCATCACCACCATCTTCATCACCACCACCATCATCATCATCATCATCACCACCACCATCATCATCACCACCACCATCATCACCACCACCACGAATATCATTACCACCATTATCACCACCATCATCATCACCACCACCATCTAACTTTTTAACTTTTTATCATCATCACCATCATCACCATCATCATCATCATTACCATTATTACCACCACCACCATCATCACCACCGTCATCATCATCATCATCACCACCACCACCATCATCGCCACCGTCATCATCATCATCATCACCACCACCACCATTATCATCATCGTCATCACCACCATCTTCATCACCACCACCACCATAATCATCATCACTACCACCACCATCATCACCACCACTACCGTCACCATAATCATGACCATCATCATCTTACTTTTAGTTAGTACTGACTAAGTGATGAAATGTCTTGAATGATCATTTCATGTAGGACTACTATTATATGTCATGTTATAACGATCCGCAAATACTTATCTTGAACGAGTTTATATCAGTGGATAAAATTAAGCAATTTCTTCTGACGGAGTGTCTAGGATCGAACCCCGTCCGTGGGCCCATTGGGATATTAATCGTTTCAGCCAGTGCACCGCGACTGGTATATCACAGCCGTGGTATGTGCTATCTTGTCTGTGGGATGGTGCATATAAAAGAGCTCTTGTTACTAATAAAAACGTGTCGGGTTTCCTCTTTAAGACTATAATTATTTCAAAATTACCAAACGTTTGACATCCAATATCCGATGATTAATAAATCAATGTGCTCTAGTGGTGTCGTTAAACAAAACAAACTAGCTGACCGAGGTTAATTATGAAAACGATTAGGAATATCGTTGGAGGTTTTACCAAAAATAATTGAAAACTAAACAAAAACTTAATTTCGTGCTTATATCCAATTACGGTTCAAGCACGCTGTCCTGGGTACCGTACACATCTCAGCTATCTGGGCTGCCTGTTCAGGACAGTGAGTTAGTTGTTAGTGGTTAGTGAAAGAGGGTGTAGTGGTCTTACACCTACCCACGGAGTCGTTAAAACTCGTTCTGGGTGGGAGCCGGAACCGGGCTGCGAACCCTGTACCTACCAGCCTTATGTCCGATAGCTTAACTACGACACCACCGAGGCCGGTCAACAAACAAAAAACAAGATAAAATGCCCCATCCCACTTACCCATTATTAAAAAAAAAAAAATTGGGAATGTATGCTTTTAACTTGAACACGGGTGCCATATTAATAGCCATAAACAAACATATGGCGTATTATTGAATTTGTTACGCATACCTCTAGTCATCGTCGGATGATGGTCGTTGTATAATGTACAGCTATGTGTGTATTATCGAGACCACTACCGTAATTATTCTGGAAAACGTGACACATTTCTTATTAGCGTTCATTACCGCGTGAATCGAACACGGGAAAAAAGCAAACATCATTATGCGTTACCACGCATTCGGAATTCTTTTAATGACTAAATTACATTAGGACCGGATTCAACAAATAGCTCACGGTTCCATACAATTACATATCGTGGTGGGTTCCATTATCACCAATTTACATATCGTGTGTTCCATTAGACATCACTGGACAAGGTCAGTTAAATGGGAAACCTTTTCAATTGAAATGCTCTCTCTCTCTCTCTCTCTCTCTCTCTCTCTCTCTCTCTCTCTCTCTCTCTCTCTCTCTCTCTCTCTATATATATATATATATATATATATATATATATATATATATATATATATATGTGTGTGTGTGTGTGTGTGCCCATTAGGCTATTTCTCGTTCCAGCCAGTGCACCACGACTGGTATATCAAAGGTCATGATATGTGCTATCCTGTCTGTAGGAAGGGATATATAAAAGACTCCTTACCACTAATGCAAACATTTAGCGAGCTTCCTCTAAAATTATACGTCAGAATTACCAAATGTTCTTTCTATCTCTTTCTCTCCCCCCCTCTCTCTCTCTCTCTCTCTCTCTCTCTCTCTCTCTCTCTCTCTCTCTCTCTCTCTCTCTCTCTCTGCCTCCCTCCTCCTCTCCCTATCACTCCCCCTCTCTATCGCAAGTGTCAAAATAATCATATGTTGGACATCCATCTTGCACTTTCAAATTGTCTTGTACATTTTTGTAGCAGTCACAGCCCCCTCCCTCTCCCCACGGAACACAAAGTACGGGATTAAGGTACACATTAAGGGAAATGTCTCGCACTTTGATAATTTAATATTTGAATATAATCGCACACTCACGGGACTTCTCTCTCACTAACCACTAACCCAATGTCCTGAACAGACAGCACATATAGCAAGATATAAGCGCAAAAATAAGTTGAAATGACATTATAATAAATGACATGTTAAACAGAAAATACTGCATGAGTGGCCGTTAGATACCATTTATCTTACAACGAAACATATCTAACGAGAAAATAGGATAAGTTGCTAAATAATGTGTTGTAAGATAATTTATATTGAACATACAGGGAAAAACAAGTTGCACTCTAATATACTAATTTTCCTGAGTAGCAATCACAATTAATTAATACCATGAATTCGAACCCTAATGCAACACATATTCTCAGGTAGCTTCGTTACTATTACACGTGTGTGTATTTAATAATACAATAGATAGATGCTTTATTTGCATTGGGCCCACAATAAATACATATGGCACGAACAATACATCAAAGGCCACCAAGATAAACACAAATGAATTATTTAAAGGAACACACCGGTATTTCAGTCCATTAATACAAGTTCGTTGAAAAGAGAGCCCCATTTTTAAATTATTATTTTCTTAACTGCTAGACTATGCAATGCTGAAATGGTGTCCAACTTCCATAATTATGGCGTATCTAGAATTGAATGACATATTATGCACATTACCCATATGGTTAAAACTATCTTTAGTCCATGAGCCAGACCAAAAATTGGTACCATCTGAGGGCACCAAATAAAACTGCTATAATTGTTTTAGTACACTCTAAGACAAAACAAAAATGCATGTTGGATTTTCCAATAGAGTAGCTTTAGCTAGTTATCACACTTTTTTTCACATGTATCATTCAGGTGGTAAAAAAAAAATCCGAGACGTCCGTGTTTTAGTGTCAGCCAAAGCATTAATAAACCTTGTAGAGCAGTACCCGAAATGTTTTTTGTGGTTTTTGCATCTTTCAGATTGCTGATTAATGATCCAAGAGGTGTAACGGTGTCACCATGAACATTTTGAAATATTCAAGATGGCGTCTAAGACGGCTGTCAAAACAGAACAGAAGACATCTCCAATACTTTATCAACAATGACAAAACTGTCGTTGCTCGAGGCAGTGTTTTAGGGTCAGGGCCCCGTTCCACGAACGAATTATAGCTAAGATTAATTGTAGTGACTTAAAGTGAATTTTACAACTGGCACCGTAAACTTTACAGCCATTCCACAAAGCAACCTTACGGTAGTCGTATGTGCCCCTTTAAAAAATAATATATTATTTGCAAAGAAGTGCGAATTAGTTAAATAATAAATTGTTTACCGACTTTTCGGAACATCTTGGATGTATGCATTGCTATTGGACATCCATTAAGTAACTTTGTCAGTTTATGTAGTAAGCGGAAATTGCCGAATGCATAAGACATGAGAGTTATCTCCCGTATTTTCGTGTTAAAGTTAGAGTAAACTCAAACAAGAGATTTATGTGTTGGAAAGATGCATACCCGGACCACCAACACATACTTGTTTCGTTTTTGTGACGTCCGGTGGTATAGTTTGGGGCGAAGTGACGTCAGCTCCGTCCATCTGCTCTATGCACAGTGTAAACAAACGCTCTAATTTACGACAAGGCGCTTCGCTTTCATCAACCTGACTTGTAAAACAACATAAATGACTTGATAGTATAATAAACTATTTAACTAAATATATTTCAATTTGCATCAATAGAACGAAATGGAGTTACAGTATTTTTCTTCTTTTTTTTTAAATCCAAAGAAAAAAATGCATATTATTAGGCCTATTTGTATGCTACGCTCGAGCAAAAACGACCACTCACGATACCCAAGTGATAATTTTCTTTTCTTTGGGATGACGTAATTGGTCAGTTTTGTGATTTTAGATGGGAAAGTCTACTTAATCAATGGTTTTACAGAATTACTTACAGTAATAAAGCAGGACGGTTAATCGATTACGATTAGAGGGGTATCCGTGCGGTTAGCACAATACCCTGTGATCTTAATAAAAAGAGGCACGTATTTTTAGTGTGTCTAGACACAGTGTCAGGGGATCGTCTAAATATACATCTGCCAATCAAGAACCACAGGTACAGGCCACGGAAAGAAAAGACCAATTAACTGAGAAAACACTCCGATTATTATTTCAGTACGTGGATTAATTTATATACAAACCATAATACAGTTATTTAAACACTTTGACAATGGTGGTTTATTTTGTATTAATAATATATAATTGTTGCTGGCTTACTGGGATGACTATTATTACAGAATATTGCGATGCATCCGCAAAAATCAGGTATGTTTTGTTTCTTCAGTTCGAAGACTAATTCCTGACGTGACACGTTAGGTATTACATAACCACCAGCTCGCCAGCATTTTCTGGGATGATACAAAATGGCTGCGCCCGTTATATATAATAGCCGTCACATTTAACCGTTTTATTAAGTAACTATACGATTATACTTGTTGATATTAAGCTAATGTGCATTATATATCGTTGAATATGCATACCAGGTCAAATACCTTGATTGTCCCTTCCTTTGTATGGCCTAGAATGTTTTTCATGGAACGCCGAGTTTCATAAAAGGTATTTGGTATGTATTAGATCTATTTTTACACAATAAGTTAGTATCCTTCTTAGAAAATTATCAAATAATCATCTAACTGCCATTTGACATCTACGTCAGTGGCTTACAACTGCCTTTTACCTATTGTAAATTTCTACAGTAATTTACGACGATGGTAAGCTACGCCGCGTCGTGGAACGGGCTGGTGATCGTAGACAAAAATTAAGGTCGCGATGGTAGGTATTTACGACGATAGTAGTGCTAAGATCGCTTCGTGGAACGATGCCCTGAAGATTAATTATGAACTAACCCCAGCTAATCAAGTCGTTGCAATATCATTTGCATTCACTATATCAGCGAGAAAAAGAAAATTGGTATGTGCTTTCCTGTCTGTGGGAAAGTGCATACAAAAGATCCCTTGCTGCATTAAGAAAAATGTAGCGTGTTTTTTCTGATGACTACGAGTCAGAAATACCAAATCCAATAGCCGATGATTAATTAATTAGTGTGTTCTAGTGGTGTCGTTAAATAAACCAAACATATAATATTACACGTCGTGTTGGTTATAAATATGTGTAACAATATATAATATTACACGTCGTGTTGGTTATAAATATACTCTTCAAAAAAAGAAACGCATAACTGGTATATGTTAGGATTGGATTGCAAATTTATAGCATCATATCTTTGCTCAATACTAGAGCAGTAAAACTGAAACTTGTTAAACATGTTCAGATCATCACTTGGAATGAAATCGTCTATCAAATCAACAGGATTAGGCCACCGTATCAAGGTCACGGTCGTGGACACTAATATCGAGTATGAGCCCCATGAGCAGCAATGACGGCTTGGCACCTCCTACGCATGAAATCAAATAATGCTTGAATCACAGGCTGGGGAATTGTAGCCCATGTTTGTTGCAAAGCCTGGAGCAGCTGGGGTAGCGTTTGTGGCGCAGGGTTACGTTGCCGTAAACGTCGATCTAGTTCATCCCACAGGTGCTCGATGGGGTTAAGATCAGGTGATCTTGAAGGCCATGGCATCACTCCGACATTGTGTTGATTCAGGAAGTCTGTTGTTATACGTGCGCTATGTGGTCGTGCATTGTCGTGCTGGAAGATGACATTTTCTGCGTTGATGAAAGGTATGGCGTGACGCTGGAGAATTTCGTTGCAGTAACGTTGGGCTGTTAGCTGACCTGGGACATGTACAAGGTCTGTTCTGCCAGTGTAAGTGATGGCCGCCCATACCATAACACTCCTCCCTCCATATCTGTCTACTTGCCGCACACAATTATTGGCACAACGCTCGTTACGTCGTCGGTAAACTCTAGCTCTGCCGTCGGCGCGTTGAAACAAAAAACGCGACTCGTCGCTGAAAGCCACTCTTCGCCACTGCTGTCGACGCCATATCAGACAACGTTTGCACCATGTAAGCCGTAGACGCCTATGTTGCGCGGTTAAAATTATCCGTCTAGCTGGTCTTCTAGCTCGGATATTGGCTTCACGTAAACGGTTTTTTACGGTCTGGTCCGAAATTCTTCGCATCCCAGGTATGGCAGAAGTTGATGATGAAGCAGTTAGGAATCTGTCACGTAAATGTCGTAGCCGTATGTATCTGTCTTGCGCCGGTGTGGTAACTCTGGGACGACCGGATCTGGGGCGGTCACGTGACACTCCAGCTTGCTGATAACGGTGCTAAAGCCTAGATATTGTACTCTGAGATGTGTTGAAAAGACGTGCAACTGTTGATTGCGATTCCTCGGCTTCCATCCGGCCAATTGCGTTGTTACGTTGTGGTTTTGTCAGCCTGGGCATAATTTCAACGATACGTAGCGACACTATCGATAATGCGTGTGTGAATGTAACTAAATTTTCTGTCAAGGGGTAGTGCACGTGCTGTACGTGCATGATTTGTACGTGATAAATGTGAGCTCTGCAACCATTATTATGGATATTGTGAAAAACTTATTTGCACGTGTTGACGTCAAATCATGCGTTTTGTCAGCTTCAGAATTGCATGATATTATATCCACTAGCTATAGAATAAGATAATACTAAAACATTCACTATTGTGTTATTTCAAAATTAATGTTATGAAAAATATGGTCTATGCGTTTCTTTTTTTGAAGAGCAATATATACGATTATCATTACGTGGTGTTGGTAATAAAACGAGTTCATAAACAACACGACTTGTAATATTGTATAATATTGTATCTTGTTAAGAAACATGATATTTCATGACCAATTGCGTCATTTCTCGTTCTGCCCAGGCCAGTGTCACACGTCACGTGCATGAACTATTGTTTGTGAACAGTGCCGAAAACCCCTTCATACTCATTTTCAACAAGGAGTAGCCTCAGTCTAAAGGTCAGTTGTAAAATTACCATATGTTTGATGATTAAACAATTTGCTGAGGTGTTATTGGAAGTATTCCTGTTTAACCCCTTGAGGTTGCGACCTAGCTCTTTGTGCCTTCAGTTCCATCTATCATCGATCTGTGGTGTGTTGGTGCGTGGTCAGGGAGTGCACTTGTTTCTTCTGAAGAGGTGAAGCAGCAACGTCGCTGCTGGGAAAATAACCCATCCACGTGTGTGCCCAACAAGTCCGCTTACAGAGGTCAAATTCACTGATCCTTGAGTAGCTGACCCGGTAATGGAGATATTTATCACCCGCGGTGCAGTGCCCTAGAAAATATATGGCTTTAAAGTTCTTCACCGTTATTGTTTTTACATAGTCGAGCATACATACAAAAATAATGATATTAGCCGCTGTACAAGTCCGTAGGAACGATATGTGAAGTGTGTGTTTGATTTAAACATATTTTATTGGGGTTTTTTTTAAAGGGACATTCCCGAGTTTGGTGCATTGTAATATGTTTCCGGCTAATAAAATATTTCTACGATTAAACTTACATATTAAATATATTTTCTTGTTTAGAATATCAGTGTCTGTATATTCAATGTGTTTCTGGTCGTCTTAATATTTGTAAGAAGCCCAAACTGGATTTTGTCTTGAAATAGTTTCGTACGTACGAAAAAAATCTGTTTTAGGAAATAAAATGAAATTTAACCTAGTACAAATACTAGAACGATCAAAAACACGTTTAATATACAGCCACTAATACTTTATGCAGAAAAATATATTTGATATGTAATTACAGTCGTCAAAAAGTCTCTGTTAGTCGATAACATCCTAACAATTGAAGCAAACTCAGGAATGTCCCTTTAATGAAGTACTGGATCAGGCACAAGTTACACAACTTTCTAGGCCTTCTCCATAATACATACCTGTTACGACAATAATATATATTTGCAATTTAAATATGAACAGAAATAAATATTATTGAAAAAGAGAAGAAAGAAAGAATAAAGGAAACAGAGAACACTTTAAAGATACAGTAAAGTAGACAGTAGGTTTGCTACAAGAAAACTCAAAAACACAAACCTATAGTGACGTGTTGGGGTTGGAGGGGCGCGGGGGGGGGGGGGGGGGGGGGCACAAGCATTTTTATGTTTATATATCAAATGATAGTAAATGTTTAGAAAGGTAAATATTAATATTACTGTTCGTGTAAGGTTATTTTAATGGATACGTTATGCTTACTTCATGTGTAATTTCTGTTTAAATTAGCTGAGGATTCTCGGCGAAGCTAGTGCCAACACATTACAATTATCATGTTATCGATTTATTTAATTGTGTAAACATTATATATGATATCGATTAATTTGAAGGTTTTTTTTTTTTTTTTTTTTTTTTTTTTTTTTCTTTTTTCACACTTAAATGTAAAGATAACGAAACGTCATTTGCAACTACGGTAACGCCTCTTTCACTTTAGTACTTTTAAATTTTGTCGTTACAACGAGACAGTTGTTTTCTACTTTGAATAGTAAACACATATTAAGGGCCGTGCCATGATCAAAATCCTGGAGGGGGGGGGGGGGGGGGACTACTTTTTATAAACAAATGAAACACTATACAAATTAAACCCTGAGATGTGTATGCTATTTGCTGGAGTAAAAAAAAGAAGTGAGATTCTCAGGGGGCAACTGCCCCCCTGCCCCCTCCCCCTGAGGGTACGTGCACATTCAGAGTAAGCTGTTTCAGCGCACGCCTATCATGGGCACAGGTGCCGGCCTCGGACGACTCCTCTGTCCAGGACAGGAAAGGGTTAGGGTGGATGGGAAAAGGGACCGCCTGCACTGGCAGGTGCAAGAAGGAGGAAATGTTTTATTTAACGACGCACTCAACACATTTTATTTACGGTTATATGGCGTCGGACATATAGTTAAGAATCACACAGATATTGAGAGAGGAAACCCGCTGTCGCCACTTCATGGACTGCTCTTTTCGATTAGCAGAACGGGGTATTTTATATGCACCATCCCACAGACAGGTTAATACATACCACGACATTTGATGTACCAGTCGTGGTGCACTGGCTGTAGCGAGAAATAGCCCAATGGGCCCACTGACGGGGATCGATCCCAAACCGACCGCGCATCAAGCGAGCGCTTTACTACTGGACTACATGTACGTCTCGCCCCCTGGCAGGTGCAAGAGAGCACCAGCACCCCACCCGAGGTCGGTAACAGGTTTTGGTGGTATAGGATTTGGAATGTCCTGTAGTATTAATGCCAAATGGGAAAAGGTGCGCAATTTGAATGGAGGAAATTTGGCGCATTTTTGATCGGTCCGACGAATTAGAAAGGGGGAGCTATATATATATATATACTGAACAAAATAAGAAACTTCCGCTAACTTTGCTTGAACATAACTTGATGAAAACAAACCGGGGGAATAATTGTTATATATGCGTTTAAAGAGTGTTCCGTGATGCATCGTTTGGTGCAAAAATCATGGCCATAGGTTGAAAGAAACTGGGAGAAATTTTGACCAAGTGTGGTAGGGGTTAAAAAAAAAAAAAAACCCACTTAATAACGGGTATGACCACCTCTTGAATTGACCACTGCAGTGCATCGCAGGCGCATAGAATTGACTAAAGTGTTGATTTCTGCCTGTGGATATTGTTCCATTCCTGAATGAGCGCTTGTCGAAGTTCGTTGACGTTAGCGGGTGGGTTGGGACGACGCCTCAATCGTCTGTCCAGACTATCCCAGACATGCTCGATGGGGTTGAGATCAGGACATTTAGCGGGCCAGTCATCAATGAAATCAATGTTATTTGTCCTAAGAAAATTTACAGTGTCTCTAGCTGTATGAGAGGTGGCATTATCATGCTGAAAAATCGAGATGTTGGCGTTGTTATGGAACAGAGGAATGACGTGATGAGCGAGAATGTCATCGCGGTAACGTTGAGCATTTAAATTGTCATCAATGACGACTAGTGGTGAACGATAACCATGGGCAATGGTTTCCCAGACCATGACACAACCCCCACCCACGAAACGATCTCGTTCAAGAACACAACAGTCAGCATAGCGTTCATTTCTCCTACGGTAGACGCGCACCCTGCCATCACCACGTTGTAAAGAAAATTTGGATTCATCCGAAAAAAGAACGGTATTCCAGCGTCGCCGTATCCAACGAGTGTGTACACGTGCCCAATTAAGACGATTTAGACGATGACGTTGCGTTAAAACGCACCCGACGTAAGGACGTCGTGCATGTAAACCGTTCTCCCGCAGACGATTACGAACAGTTTGCCCACTGATTCGGTTATTATGAAGCCCAGGTGTGTTAGCAAATGCGTGTTCATGATATAGCGGTCTTGACCACGCGTTGTAACACGCGGACGTCCACGACGTGGCAAGTCGTTGGTGCTTCCTGTCGTTCGAAATCTTACGCGAAGATTTCGTATCGCTCGACTAGAACTCCCAACATGCCTTGCAACGTTTTCTGTCGACATGCCAGCATCAAGCATGCCAATCGCCCGTTCGCGTAAATTATTGGGTATTCTTGGCATACTAAAAATGCTACAATGTAAAAAAAATGTTAATTTTTTTACAAATTTTGAAGCGTTTTCGTTCACTTGACAACAATGTCAGTAAGACAAGTAAAACAAATTGACCGAATACTACACGCGACATGTCGAACCATGCATGCACGTGCAAATTGAATTTCACGTTGTCGACGATTAACAGTGCAAAAATAATCGATAAAATTCATGAATCCTGATAATACAGCTCATGGCTAATACTACCTATATAATTTCATTACACAATGAATTCTTTAACACAACAAATACTATATGTACAAATCGGAAGTTTCTTTTTTTGTTCAGTATATGTTTTGGAACTAAATACAGTAAATATATCTCGCTTTTATGCCTTTGGGCTTCATATCGCGTCGACTGAAGTATGGGCAATCCAGATATTACAGTACGTTACCTTTAAACAGGAACCGATGAATTGGCATGTATGTAACTTCATAATGATTAACATTAAAAATCATATACGAATATTGTTATATTTTAAACACATCCCAACTCGCATAACATTTTTTTTTTTAAACATTCTTGACAAATTGCCATCAAATTCCATAGCATACATTTTCCTTTTCTTTCTTTTTTTGATACAGAAATGATGGTAACTTATAAAACAGCCAACGTAAGACAATTGCAAGCGCAGTTCTATTTTTAATCTCGGTGTACTGCATTTATCGATTTACTATAATCATTCAGGTAAAACTGCCAACCGCGGCTGTTCCAACATTCTGTCTTCACCCTCTGTAGTAAAAGTGAGATTTAATCAAACCAACAAACAAACTAACAAGAAACACTTTTTATTTCTACAGATTTTGTTTAAATGTTATGGCAGTACGTATGGGTTTGAAACTTGAAATGTTTTTATTCGAGTTTTAACATTATTCATTATAAAGTTACATGCCAATTTATTGGTTCCTTTCATGACGCAAACGGACTATAGATTCAGGAATCAACCCTGTTTTTCCACTACTATCTCAGGAGTTGGCCACCTTTCAATATCACATAACTTAACAGTCAAATCAGTTATTATTGATTCCAACGAAATAAATAAGAAAAAGGCCAGTCCGGTGAATGAAACCAAATTCGTCACTTACATGCCGCTGACTCGCTGAAATAACTGCATGATCCTTTAAGCTGTGTTTTTGATTGGCGCAAAATGGCTTTTCTTGGTCGCTCGTCTGGCATTTTACAGTAATGCTCGTGTGTGAAGTTTGAGTGAAATTCATGACAGCTTTTAAAAACATTGTCGTCAAAAAATTAAGCTTAATACATCCGGGTCACATGAAGCCAGACAGAGCGGAAACACTTTTTTTCGGAAGACTGGTACACCTTCGCGTGTTTTACGTTTAAACCAATACAATGACTACGTTGGAAACCAGTCAGATAGTTCGCGAACGTCAGCGATGATCGCTGGGAAGAAGTCTCCAGTTGCAGAACGTGCTGGTTAGCACTTACCATTAGAAATTGGTGTCCACAGATTTTACTTTCACAAAATTATTTTAAAAATAAACTAATCGCCTAAACTAATTTTATATATGTTTGGGTTTTTTGTTTTGTTTTGTTTTTTTGTTTGTTTGTTTGTTTTGTTTGTTTGTTTTTGTTTTTTGTGTTTGTTTTTGGTGGGGGTTTTGTTTTTGTTGTTGGATTTTTTTTTAAGGGGATTATACTTTTCTGCATTGTATGTGTCCAGTCGGTACAAACTGTTATTATTATTTTGTTGTTATTGTTGTTGTTTTGGGGAATAAGAAGCAAATATAACGCAGTTGGGAATGGAAACGGAGAATGCGTCAGTGGCTGCATGCTGAATTGAACTTTATTTACACTTAATTCGTAATTCAACGACATATGAGGTACATTTTAAAAATTTAAGAAAATAAATAAAAGAAGAAGATGCCACATTCGTCATAATAATGGCGTACATCAGATATTCAAACGTGTAAAAAGAAAAAAAACCCAAAACAAACAAACAAAAACAAACAAACAAAACAAGTGTATATCTTCGGGTTCATATTTACATTTGAAGACATACATTCCATATACATATAAAATAAAATCGTAAAAAGCATGGGACTTATGAATATGCATAATTTGTTTACAGAAAACTGCTAGCGTGCGCCCCGTTTGTCACTGTGGGCAATAGATGTACATTTAATATTGATTGGAGTATACAGGGTTGTACAATTATAGAGTCATCCAACCAGACTTTGTGTAATGACCTGTTATGATAACGCGTCCCTAGACCAGGTCAAGGACTAATTTGTTAATTAATTAGTGTACGTCAAGTCAGTGGCACGTGAAAATAACCCGTTCACGAGCGTAGGAAGGTACCAAAACGCGCGCGCGCACGTGTGTTCGTGTGGAGAGTGGCACATATATATATATATATATATATATATATATGTATGTATGAATGTATGTATGTATGTATGTATGTATGTATGTCTGTATGTGTGTGTTTGTGTGTGTGTGTATGTATACACACACACACACACACATATACATATATATACATATATATATATATATATATATATATATATATATATATATATATATATATATATATATATATATTTATATTATATTCCACCCCACAGAAGGCAGGGTTGCACATACCACGGCCTTTGATATACCAGTCGTGATGCACTTGCTAGAACGAAAAAATAATAATTAAAGTGCAGCAGCATAAAAATCCAGCTGTATCATTAATATATGAAACAGGGTAGAAGTTGGAGTGCGGGTTTCTTCCTTTAGACAATAATTGTATATTATTTACATTAGGCGGGGATTTCGTTTTCTTTTCGGTTTTGCTTTTGCTTTTATTAAAGGGACATTCCTGAGTTTGCTGCAATTTTTAAGATGTTATCGACTAACAGAGACTTTTTAACGATTGTAATTACATATCAAACATATTTTTCTGCATAAAATGTTAGTAGCTGTATATTAAACGTTTTTCTGATCGTTGTACTAGGTTAAATTTGATTTTATTTCCTAAAATATATTTTTTAATACGTACGAAATTATTTGAAGACAAAACCCAGTTTGGGCTTCTTACGAATATTAAGAAACATATTGAATATACAGACACTGATATTCTAAACAAGAAAATATATTTAATATGTAAGTTTAATCGTAGACATATTTTATTAGTCGGAAGCATCTTACAATGCAGCAAACTCAGGAATGTCCCTTTAAGGTGTGGGAGTTGGGGGGGGGGGGGGGGGGTCCACCAAGATAACACAAACATTCAGCGAACGATCTTCTCACCTTTTTCATCGACAACAAATTTGCGTGAGCTTTTACAAAAAAAAGGTGAGATAAAATATCTCTTGATTACTTTGCTATGTACATAAGCAGAAAATAGCAAAAGAAGTGCGAACTATTGGGAAATTCTCGCATTTGTGTTCGGTTTTGCGGACCGCTTCGCTTTCATGTTCGCGTCTGCTTGATTGAAACAGACGACATAAACTGGATATGAACCAAAAAAAAAGGAAGAAAGAAATGTTTTATTTAACGACGCACTCAACACATTTTATTTACGGTTATATGGCGTCAGACATATGGTTAAGGACCACACAGATTTTGAGAGGGAGCCCGCTGTTGCCACTACATGGGCTACTCTTTCCGATTAGCAGCAAGGGATCTTTTATTTGCTCTTCCCACAGGCAGGATAGCACAAACCATGGCCTTTGTTGAAGCAGTTATGGATCACTGGTCGGTGCAAGTGGTTTACACCTACTCATTGAGCCTTGCGGAGCACTCACTCAGGGTTTGGAGTCGGTATCTGGATTAAAAATCCCATGCCTCGACTGGGATCCGAACCCAGTACCTACCAGCCTGTAGACCGATGGCCTAACTACAACTCCACCGAGGCCGGTGGATATGAACATTGCGTCGCAATCACATTAGTTTGGTGGAAAAGCCTCGCAACTGAGCTTTGTTAATGGGGCTTGATGGTACGATTTTAACATTTTATCTTGATTTTCGCGGTTATAGCCCTGTCCTGGCACACATCTTAGCCATTCAAAATACATCGGCTATTGGATGATCAATACATACAAATATTCAAAAGTTAAATGAAAACACAGTTTGTGTTAAATGAAAACACAGGCTGTGCGAAAATATAAATGTCACAGGTAAATATATTTAAAATTTGGAAGAAAATAGTAGAAAACATAAACATCTAAAAATGAACAAATGCCCAACAGATTAGCAACAAAAACCAAAACGCCAATTCTACAATTAGCACCTGTCGCGGTTGGAGAGACAAGGATTGGGATGTGGAGGTGGACAGCGAAAGAAGTTGAAAGATAGGAGGAGTTGCCAGATCGGGAAGAAATCAGATGGAATTCAAAGGAGAGAAAGGAAAGGGGGCAGTGGGATAAAAAAAAAAACGTTATAAATATATATATATATTAAAAAGTCTACAGTTAAATAAAGTTTAATGCAGTTGTTTAAAGGGCGTTAAAGGCGCGGACCGTAGTTTCAGCTCGTGAAAATGGACACTAAGTTTAGTTCATCTACAAACATGCAACACACATTTAAATAAAAGAAAGAAAGAAATGTTTTATTTAACGACGCACTCAACACATTTTATTTACGGTTATATGGCGTCAGACATATGGTTAAGGACCACACAGATTTTGAGAGGAAACCCGCTGTCGCCACTACATGGGCTACTCTTCCGATTAGCAGCAAGGGATCTTTTATTTGCGCTTCCCACAGGCAGGATAGCACAAACCATGGCCTTTGTTGAACCAGTTATGGATCACTGGTCGGTGCAAGTGGTTTACACCTACCCATTGAGCCTTGCGGAGCACTCACTCAGGGTTTGGAGTCGGTATCTGGATTAAAAATCCCATGCCTCGACTGGGATCCGAACCCAGTACCTACCAGCCTGTAGACCGATGGCCTGCCACGACACCACCGAGGCCGGTCTACATTTAAATACGGTTATAACAGAGAGAAGCTAAAGTCTGTGATGTTTAAACAGGGAAATATCGTCTACAATAACTAGAGCTTGTCCCGATAAACATTACTTCTCAGAAGAATGCGTGTTTTAAATTATGATAAATACATTTTGGGGGATTGCAAAAACATGGATCACCAGATCCACTTCAGGTGTACGAAAAATTAATATTCTAAATAATAAAATGTACCGTAAGTACTTGTAATTTAAATTATCAAAACAAACGGCGTTAATAGTGTACAATACGTCGTAGTGTTTAATAAAAACTAAGGTCTATCGCTTTAATTCTGTTATGTTTTGTTTGGCAATTAAAACTCGAATTGTACTGAAGATTTTCTGCTAATATCTCCAGATCACTATTAATGTTTTGGATCCAGCTAAAACCCTGAGTATAGGCGAACGGGCATTTTAAAATTCTCCTTTGAAGTACAATCTCAGATTCCAAGCTTGGAGATATTGGTTTCCGTTTGTTGATGATTTCTTGATAGGCCAATGTGATACATCAGACTCCATGTAGTTCATTTCCTCTGACATAGGCACCGTCTAGCAGGGACCGGCACTGTATTCGTCCGCGGGGGTGGAAGGAGGAGGACGTGTAGCAGCGTTCAGCCGAACAGAACGTAATTTTAAACGTTCGCTGAACACATTCACGCGCTTCTCGGTAATCTGAATGACTGCAGTTCCAGCCGTCTTTCGCCACGTGTAGCGGGTGACAGCGAGGCTCCGCGGTTCCAAGTGATCAGCCAGAGTGCGTTTTCACACCATCGGCCGGCCAGACGCCAAACTTTCCTGAACCTTTTCTCCTTTCAACTGCTAAATGCATGCCACACTCCTAGTGGCCTGTCACTCTACTAGTGGCAGCAACGCTAGATTCAATTCTATTATGAGGGGCACCATGAGTGGAGGGCACTGCGGTTTGACCGACCGGGGTTGTGTTGGGGGGGGGGGGGAGGGTATACCACCGGAAGTTAGGGGTAGGGCGCATAGGCGTAGGCGATTTCGGCCGTAGGATGAGTTAGGTGTGTCCGGGGGCTGCCACCCCCCCCCCCCCACCCCCCCCCCCCCACCCCCCACCCCCTTGCCGGTCCTCGGCTGGCCACACCAAGGTTACCCATATGAGTGCTGCACCTCTCTTAAATCACTACTAAATAACTCCTGTGACTGTGCCCTAACCTTTCCTACCAACCACCTCTTCCCCAACCAGCAAGCTTAAGGTTAAATATTATATAAATTTTATTTAGATAGCCCAGTCCAAAAAGCGCCTAAATTTATAAATTTAATTGAAGAAGACAGAGTTTTTAATATTAGGACCACGCACAAATTATTAACGTCCCCTACTTTAATTTTTGGCATTTAAAATTCAAAATTGTCCCATATTTCTGTTACGGACCAGATCACTGGCTATCCAGAGATCGGGCCCGGGACAGACATACTCGAAACTCTAGTGGTATATGAGCATGTAAATAAATATTGGTAATGGTAATGGTAATGCAGTTCCAGCCAGCGCACCACGACTGGTATATCAAAGGCCGTGGTATGTGTTATCCTGTAAGTGGGATGGTACATACTATATAAAAGATCTCTGGCTGCTAATAGAAAAATGTAGCGGGTTTCCTCTCTAGGATTATATGTCAAAATTACCAAATGTTTGACATCCAGTAGTCGATGATTAATAAAATCAGTGTGCTCTAGTGGTGTCGTTAAACAAAACAAACAAAGTGAATAACTTCACTGATAATTTGCCTAATAGAAATAGAGTGTGATATAAAACACCATGGTCGATGACATAACCAACATGCATCTAATGAGTATTTTTGTCGTTGATAAAATTAATATTTTAGTTTGACCAATTTATATTGAATTTGCTAAATTAGTTTTCTCTAATGATTAACTGTGGGTGGAGAATGGAGGGTACCCCCCCCCCCCTCTCTCTCTCTCTCTCTCTCTCTCTCTCCTCTCTCTCTCTCTCTCTCTCTCTCTCTCTCTCTCTCTCTCTCTCTCTCTCTCTCCGATTAACCCAGATACCGGAAATGAGTGAACTTTTGCTAGATAGAATATATTTCTATTCACCCCAGGCAGTGCGTCATTTATTATTTACTGTATCGATTTATAATCTACTGGGTTAACAGTGACCTTCTGATTAAATAATATATAATACAATACAATACAATACAATACAATACAATACAATACCCTTGTCTAACCAAACTTCTAAAATAATAGAAAATATTAATCAGTTTATTTGTCGACCACTTGCCCCACCGCCCCCCGGACCCTATAAAGACACTCCAAAACGTTCTCCGACAGAAGCTTTAACCAGTACGCCAGATTTTGGTTTCAGACACGTCTTCTGACGAATGACGAATAGAAATGCATTATCGAATTAGTGCTCATTCACCGAGTCGATGTAAGTCAGTAAAACCTGACCTCGCCATCACTGACCTTTGCCACTAGGTCATGCCCCACGAGGCACTAAATGTGAAATCCCAGTGCTGCTGGGAGTGTCGGCGTCCTTCAGAAAGGATGTTCATTAATGCGGAGATCCTAATTAAAATATCAGCGTTTCGTGCGCGGAATACACAGATTGATTTACAATAACACGAATATCATTTCCTAGAACTCGTCACGAGTTAAAGGCACGCAGACCATGTTTGTGGCAAATACACTCAACTCTCTAAAACTGGTCACAAGTTAAATACACCCAACTCACTAGATCTGGTCACGAGTTAAAGGCAGATAGGCCATGTTTGCGGCAAATAAACCCAACTCTCTAAAACTGGTCACGAGTTAAATGCACCAAAATCTCTAAAACTGGTCACGAGTTAAATACACCCAACTTTCAAGAACTGGTCACGAGTTAAATACACCAAAAGCTCTAAAACTGGTCACGAGTTAAATACACCCAACTCTCTAGAACTGGTCACGTGTTAAATGCATCCAACTCACTAGAACGAGTCACGAGTTAAAGACACATATGTCTTGTTTGCAGCAAATACACCTAACTATCTAAAACTGGTTACGAGTTAAATACACCCAACTTTCTAGAACTGGTCACGTGTTAAATACACCAAAAGCTCTAAAACTGGTCACGAGTTAAATACACCCAACTCTTTAGAACTGGTCACGTGTTAAATGCATCCAACTCTCTAGAACGAGTCACGAGTTAAAGACACATATGTCTTGTTTGCCGCAAATACACCTAACTCTCTAAAACTGGTCACGAGTTAAATACACCCAACTCTCTAGAACTGGTCACGTGTTAAATGAACCCAACTCTCTAGAACGGGTAACGAGTTAAAGATACACAGGCCATGTGTTTGGCAAATACACCTGACTCTCTAGAACTGGTCACGCGTTAAAGACACGCATGCCATGTTTGTGGCAAATACACCCAACTCTCTAGAGCTGGTCACGAGTTAAAGACACACAGGCCGTGTTTGCGGGAGATACACCCAACTCTCTTAAACCAGTCACGAGTTAAAGACACACAGGTCATGTTTGCGGCAAATACACCCAACTCTCTAAAACAGGTCACGAGTTAAAGACACACAGGCCGTGTTTGCGGGAGATACACCCAACTCTCTTAAACCAGTCACGAGTTAAAGACACACAGGTCATGTTTGCTGCAAATACACCCAACTCTCTACAACAGGTCACGAGTTAAATACACCAACTCTTTAGAACTGGTCACGAGTTAAATACACCCAACTCTCTAGAACTGGTCACGTGTTAAATGAACCCAACTCTCTAGAACGGGTCACGAGTTAAAGATACACAGGCCGTGTGTGTGGCAAATACACCCGACTCTCTAGAACTGGTCACGCGTTAAAAACACGCAGGCCATGTTTGTGGCAAATACACCCAACTCTCTAGAACTGGTCACGAGTTAAAGACACACAAACCAGTCACGAGTTTGCAGGGGAGTTTACTGCCACCCTCTCTTAAACCAGTCACGAGTTAAAAGACACACAGGTCATGTTTGCTGCAAATACACCCAACTCTCTAGAACTGGTCACGAGTTAAATACACCCAACTCTAGAACTGGTCACGAGTTAGAGAGAGAGAGAGAGAGAGAGAGAGAGAGAGAGAGAGAGAGAGAGAGAGAGAGAGAGAGAGAGAGAGAGAGAGAGAGAGAGAGAGAGAGAGAGAGATTCGGGAAGGAAGGAAATGTTTTATTTAACGACGCACTCAACACATTTTATTTACGGTTATATGGCATCAGACATATGGTTAAGGACCACACAGATATTAGTTTTATTTTATTGCTTATTGCTTGTAATATATTCATATTGTAAAATGTTGGGAGAGGCCTTAATGTAGACTAACGCCTGTTGGCCAATCCCCAGACCGCTACTGTTTTTGAACGGCAATAAATATTGTTTAAACCACGAGTTGTTGTCTTTTGCCAATAAAATTATTACTTCGGGGAAGGGATTTTTTTATTACATTTGTGTAATAACCAAATCAGGAAACTTATCACGTCTTAAGACATTCTTAAACGGGGAAAATATAATGATATTCCGCTATCAGCTGTTCAGTTCAATGATAACTTAATAATCTTTTTTTTTCCGTAAAAATTTCTCAGCTAATATATTCTATAAGTCGCGTATTATGAAGGCATACATTGAGACGAATTCTCCGTTAGCTCGTGGTCCCCAATAGCTGAACGTGGAATAACGAGCGCTTTAAACAATAATCATCGTGACCCATTTCTGTCAGACGCACTGTGTTCCAAGTCTGGGTGAAGCACATTGGAAAGATCTGTTGAGACGGCTCAAGCCGGCTTGATGCAGCCCAATTTGATTGATTATGAGTAAACATTAAGTTTATTCAAGTGAAGGGTCTTCAATGGTAAAGTTAGCTCTCATCTCACAGTTTGGCATATTGTTGGCCTACATTTATTGACGATGATATCTGGCTGAAAGTGCTGTGTTTACAGTGCTTTCTGTAGCGGGTCGTTAGACAACTTAGCCCCCCCACTCTCACACCCCCACCCCCACACCCCCACCCCAACCCCAACCCCCCTCCTCTGCCCCGCTTAGATCTATTTGAATGTCGAGAGAGAATAGGACAGAGAAAGAGACAGATACAGAGAGATATAGAGCGAGCGGCCGACAAAGAATATGAGACAAGCGAGCTCCCTGGTCTAGTGGATAGGCTGCTGGACCATCAAGCTGACGATAGTGGTTCAAATCACGGCAAAGCTGGCTCACACATTCATTCATCTTCTGCTTACCATTCTCATTATCTGAATATAAAAAAACTTTCCAATTTCTCCCACGATTTCAATCTGTTTCGACCCTTTTTGTCAGTTTCCTTCGACTCTGCCTTCTGAGCTATCCACACCATCGCCTACTTGTTTCAACGTCCTTCACGGGTGCAGTCTCTGTGTACTTCCCTGCACCCACCTGACATCATCGTCCTTTATCGCTAATAAAGTTGGTCTGACCCTCGGCACTATCTAACGACCACCGGTAGTAGGGGTGTATAGTGCCTCTTAACAACGCCAGAAATAACTACTAAACACTCTCGGAAGTGGTCAGACTAAGCCTACAGCTAAAAGCTGATTGGGATTGACAGGTTTTTTGCACGAATAGCTACAACAGACACGCACCTGTCGTGGTTGGAGAGACAAGGACTGGGATGTGGAGGTGGACAGCGAGAAACGTTGAAAGATAGGAGTTGCAAGATCGGGAAGACATGAGGTGGAAATCAAAGGAGTAAAAGGAGGGGGTGCAGTGGGATAAAAAAAAAAAATATGAGAGAGAGAGAGAGAGAGAGAGAGAGAGAGAGAGAGAGAGAGAGAGAGAGAGAGAGAGAGAGAGAGAGAGAGAGAGAGAGAGAGAGAGAGAGAGAGAGAGAGAGAGAGTTAACCAAACACGACCACAACACCATTTTCTCTACAGAGAGAGAGATCGTGAGAGAGTTCCGCAGACGCCATAAGCAATATTTTATATTCTCTTGTCCATGTCCATATACATGACAGTGCATACCATGTCGAATCATATATTCTGTTAAGTTGGCAAATCATTAGTCGTCTGTTTTATGAACCAAATCTGTCTGACTGGCTGTGATCAGTTTCCAAATTATTTAATTTATGGATCCAGAATGGGTCTACCCCTTTAGATAATTCTGAATAAAGAATAACGTTTCCTTTATTTTCTCGGTTTAAGTGCAGAAAGGTCTTGTTTAATCTTATGTCAAAATTGTACCAGATGCCAAATGCCATGCAATAATAACATGATATCGCCCATGATAGTCCGGATCTTAAGGAAAGATATTTGCTGATTGTCTTCTGTTTTTGTTGAAGACTGAATCAGATATCTGGTTTTAGTTGGCCTCACCTTTTAGATCAGTGAATACTGATCTTCACAGGTGAATTTAAATTTTATTCCCACACTTTTGAAGATTTAACTAAATAATATTCTTCAATAAATTTACTTTCTGGTTTTATTTGAACTCTGGTCGGAACGAAGTGTAACTTAGCGGGTCTGGTACGCATCCGACCACCATATAATCCGACCATTAAGTATTCAGACAACTGACTTTTCTGACCACTGACTTTTCTGACCACTGATCACCCCGATCACCCCGATCACCCTACCTCTCAGGGCGGGACGTAGCCCAGCGGTAAAGCGTTCGCTTGATGTTCGGTCGGTCTAGGATCGAGCCCCGTCGGTGGACCAATTGGGCTATTTCTCGTTCCAGCCAGTGCTCTACAACTGGTGTAGCAAAGGCCGTGGTATGTACTATTCTGTCTGTGGGATGGAATGAATGAATGAATGTTTAACGACACCCCAGCACGAAAAATACATCGGCTATTGGGTGTCAAACCATGGTAATGCAAATAAATAAAGTGATGATCAACATCAATATAAAAATTCAAGACTCAAACAAAAACAGTGCAAAGAACTGTGCAAAAACACAAATATCACAGAATTTTACGGATACTGAATTTTACTCAAAACTTCAATTTTGTGCTGTATTGGCCATTCTCAAAGAGAATGTTACACCCCTGTACCACGGTGAGGTTACAGCACACGCAGGGGCTGTGGGATGGTGCGTGTAAACGATCCCTTGCTGCTAATCAAAAAGAGTAGCCCATGAAGTGGAGACAGCGGGTTTCCTCTCTCAATATTTGTGTGGTCCTTAACCATATGTCTGACGCCATATAAACGTAAAATAAAATGTGTTGAATGGGTCGTTAAATAAAACATTTCCATCCTTCCTTCTTCCCAGTCAGCTACAGCCCAATTTCACAAATAAAAACATCGTAAGCCTAGTTTTGCACATAAACGTAAATCTACGACTAAACCACAATTCTTATTACTGTCATAGTACAACAAATATAGTTACAAATACACATATTTCTTTTTCTGTTGTCCTTAAAATGCTCCATTTTCCTTAATGGTATAATTTTGTTTGTGAAATAGATGCCAAACACTTGTAACTGCATGCCTAGTATAACTGCTAGTCGCGGACGTAAACTTACGATGTTTTGTGAAATTGCCCCCCCCCCCCCCCCCCCCCCCCCCCCCCCCCCTCCCATAGCATTCAGACAATTGATAATTCCGACCACTGACCCATTATTTCATTCAATTATCCGACCACTATCCTACTGTTGGCCGCCTCACCAATACAACAATGATAATCTACAGGGTCAGCTCTAACTTTACGTCCTCCTTTATTAACACAATCCTACGGACCCGCTACTAACATCTTGGTAGCCAGGGCGGGACGTAGCCCAGTGGTAGAGCGCTCGATTGATGTGCGGTCAATGTGGGATCGATCCCAGTCGGTGGGCCCATTGGGCTATATCTCGTTCCAGCCGATGCACCACGACTGGTATATCAAAGACCATGGTATATTCTATCCTGTCTGTGGGAAAGTACATATAAACGATCCCTTGCTGCATTAGAAAAGATGTAGCGGGTTTCCTCTAATGACTACGAGTCAGAATTATCAAATTTTTGACATCCAATAGCCAATGATTGAAATTAATCAATGTGCTCTAGTAATGCCGTTAAACAAAACAAACGTATTATTCTTGGTAGCCAGATTGAAATTAAGAGCTGGGAAATGGACACGGCAGGTCAAAGGTAACCGGAGAGTATAATTTGTCTGGAATTTTGCTTCGGAACAAATTACAGACTACAGGGGAAACGAGAGATGGAACCTTAAGATTGTTAGAGTGGACTTGTCTGCCGCCTTCCTCATTAATTACCGCCCAGACCACAATCAGTGACATCAGCGATAGATTTTACAATTATTTCCAGGGCTTACTACCAGCGCCATGAATCGCGTATTGATGTTTAAACATTACACATAGACTTCATTCACTTTATCCAGTCTAAAGTGAGATCAAAGTTCACCTTTTAGAACCAGTTTTTAACTAGTTCGACACGAATAAGCCTAATGACAGTTAACTAAAGTCGGGGAAATGCCGGGCTGGAGAGATAAGTTAGAGATATTATTGTAATTATAATATGCATTATAATGACATTTAGTAATTCTCGCCCTCGATAAACAAGACAAAAAGCCGGGGCCCAATTTCACAAAACATCGTAAGCCTAGTTTTGCACGTGAACGTAAATCAACGACTAAAACACAATTCTTATTACTATTATAGTACAACAAATACAGTTAAAAGTATACATATTTTCCACATATCTTCCATAATGATATAATTTTTTTGTCAAACACGCGCAAACGAACGTCCGGTATAACTGCTAGTCACAGTTGTAAACTTACAATGCTCTGTGAAATTGGCTCCTAGTAAACTGTAAAATTATATAATATATCGCTCGCATGTTTGAAATGTCATATCTTAATATTCTGCGTTGTGCCTAATGTACCAAGTTTGAAGTATGAATTTGTTTTTCGAAACACACACACACACACACACACACACACACACACACACACACACACACACACACACACACACATACACAAAAGGGAAAAAAATATGTTGACCATACCCACATTTTCAAACTGTCACAATTTAAAACGTTTTGTCGGGTTTGAGGCAACCATAACTTGTCACTGACGTAGAAAGCGGGATGAGGGAAGAGGCAATGGGGCACATGCCCCCTCTTTATATCAGCGATGGTTATATGTGTGTGTGCGTGTGTGCGTGCGTGCGTGTGTGTGCCCCCCCCCCCCCCCCCCACACACACACACCTTTTGGCACATTCCTACGCCCGTGCTTGTATACTGCTTTAAATTATTAGCATATATAGAGTATCAATGGCGGCTATGTTGAAAAATGCTGTTAGTCTCCAATTTTTTTCCCTTCTTTATCTCTCCCTATCTTTTCTGTAGGATAGGTAACTGTACGCGCGTGCATCTGTAGTAGTAATTAGGAAAAAAATGCATACCACTAGTAAATATTACATTTTACCATTTTCATTATACCAAAACCCGCATAGATTTGCATTTTGTCAATCGAAAAAGAAAGAAAGAAATGTTTTATTTAACGACGCACTCAACACATTTTATTTACAGTTATATGGCGTCAGACATATGGTTAAGGACCACACAGATTTTGAAAGGAAACCCGCTGTCGCCACTACATGGGCTACTTTTTCCGATTATTAGTAAGGAATCTTTTATTTGCGCTTCCCACAGGCAGGATAGCACAAACCATGGCCTTTGTTGAACCAGTTATGGTTGGTGCAAGTGGTTTACACCTACCCATTGAGCCTTGCGGAGCACTCACTCAGGGTTTGGAGTCAGTATCTGGATTAAAAATCCCATGCCTCGACTGGGATCCGAACCCAGTACCTACCAGCCTGTAGACCGATGGCCTTTTGTCAATCGGAATGACAGATAATTTAAGGCATGTGAAAACACGTTAGAAAAAAATTGATTTGCTGCCATACAGGTTTCACCGGTCACATGACAAACATGCGCCCAATGACATGGCTGATTTAGTTCTTTGTCACGTGATAGTTCATGAGGCAGACGATCATCACCCATTTGCACCAAAAGGGCGCCAATTGTCATGGTATATGTCGCCAGCATGTGGCACATTGATTTTTTGGGGTTTTTAGTAGAAAAGTGTTTCCTGGTAAACAGATCCCAGATTTGATAGGTAACCACTACTTTTGTAGCATAAACCATAAAATTAAAGAGCAGGTGATCTTTAAATGCTCTAAAATGACCGAAGACAGCGTGTCACAATAGAGGGTATGTAGCATCTATAGGCAGGGCCGTACCCTCCGGGGTGGGGGGCGGGGGTAGGGGGCAGTGGGGCAGTTGCCCCTATGAGAATTTCACTTTTTTTACTCCAGAAAATAGTATACACATCTCAGGGTTTAATTTGTATAGTGTTTCATTTGTTTAGAAAAATTAGTGCCCCGCCCCTCCCCCCCCCCCCCCCCAAGGATTTTGATCAGGGTACGGTCCGCATAGGGATTGTTGCAAAAAAAGTTTGTATTAAAGTTTGACACCACTAGAGCACACTAATTTATTTATCATCGGCTATTGAATGTCAAACATTTGGTAATTTTTCCATTAGTATCAAGGGATATTTTATATGCACCATCCCACAGACAGGATTCCGAGCAAGATGTTGTTGCGCACGGCTGTCATGGGCGCAGGTGTCGACTTCCGCCAGCTCCTTCGTTAAGGACAGGAAAAGGTTTAGGGGTGAGGGTGGGAGAGGGGACCGCTTGCGCTAGCATGTGTAAGGGAGCACAAGCAACCCGACCAGGGTCGCTAGCGGGCGGTGATGATTTATGGTGCTACTGAGTTTTGAAAAGCAAGGAAATGTTTTTATTTAACGATGCACTCAACACATTTTATTTACGGTTATATGGCGTCGGACATATGGTTAAGGACCACACCGATATTGAGAGAGGAAACCCGATTTCGCAACTTCATGGGCTACTCTTTTCGATTAGCAGCAAGGGATCGTTTATATGCACCATCCCACAGACAGGATAACACATACCACGGCCTTTGATATACCAGTCGTGGTGCACTGGCTGGAGTGACAAATAACCCAATAGGCCCACCGACGGGAATCGATCCCAGACCGACCGAGCTTCAAGCGAACGCTTTACCACTGGGATACGTCCCGCCCTTGAGTTTTGAAAATGTCCCGTAGGATTAGGTCCAAAAGGATTTGTGAAGCACTGGCTAGAACGGGAAATAGTCCAATGGGCACCTCGACTGGGATCAATCCTAGACGAATCACACACAGGGCAGGCGCTCCACCGCTGGTCCACGTCCCGTTCCAGTACCGTTAAGCATCTCTAGCAATGTCGGACCGGCCTCGGTGGCGTCGTGGTTAGGCCATCGGTCTACAGGCTGGTAGGTACTGGGTTCGGATCCCAGTCGAGGCATGGGATTTTTAATCCAGATATCGACTCCAAACCCTGAGTGAGTGCTCCGCAAGGCTCAATGGGTAGGTGTAAACCACTTGCACCGACCAGTGATCCATAACTGGTTCAACAAAGGCCATGGTTTGTGCTATCCTGCCTGTGGGAAGCGCAAATAAAAGATCCCTTGCTGCTAATCGGAAAGAGTAGCCCATGTAGTGGCGACAGCGCGATTCCTCTCAAACTCTGTGTGGTACTTAACCATATGTCTGACGCCATATAACCGTAAATAAAATGTGTTGACTGCGTCGTTAAATAAAACATTTCTTTCTTTCTTTCTTTCTGTAGCAATGTCGAGTGGCTTTAATGGAAATATTATGACACAAGCACAACCATCCAGCAACCGCGTGTTATAAAGTGAAAACCGACACGGCGACAATTGATATATAATTGATACTTGGCGATCAATGCAGACAATTAATTGTGGTCATCGCAATAACTGCGCCACTTAGCGGTCTCACGAGGCAGATGAAATCGAGGAATAGAGATGTCTGTCTCACTGTGTAGCCGTCCGTCTCATTATATGTGGTATCGACTTTTAATCAGGGTCGGATCAAGAATGACTTGAACAGGGGGCAGGGTGCGGGGGAGGGGTCGAAACGTAGCTTAGCGGTAAAGCGTTCGCCAGATGCGCGGTCGGTCAAAGATCGATTCCCGTCGGTAGTTCCATTGAGCTATATCTCGTTCCAGCCTGTGCACCACGACTGGTATATTAAAGGCCGTGGTGTGTGCTGTCCTGTCTGTGGGATGATGCATATGAAAGATCCCTTGCGTCAATATAACCAACTGTCTGACATTCAATAGCCGGTGATTAATAAATCAATGTGCTCTAGTGCTACTTTGTTGTCTTTCTGTCTGTCTCAGTGTCCCTGCCTCTATCTCCCCCTCTCTCTCTGTCTCTGTTTCTCTCTCTCTGTCTCTCTGTCTCCCTCTCTATCTGTCTCTCTCTCTCTCTGTCTGTCTGTCTCTGTCTCTCTCTCTCTCTCTCTCTCTCACTCTCTCTCTCTCTCTCTCTCTCTCTCTCTCTCTCTCTCTCTCTCTCTCTCTCTCTCTCTCTCTCTATATATATATATATATATATCTATATATATATATATATATATATATATCTGTGTGTGTGTGTGTGTGTCTCTCTCTCTCTCTCTCTCTCTCTCTCTCTCTCTCTCTCTCTCTCTCTCTCTCTCTCCCTCCCTCCCTCTCTCTCTCTCTCTCTCTCTCTCTCTCTCTCTCTCTCTCTCTCTCTCTCTCTCTCTCTCTCTCTCTCTCTCTCTCTCTCTCTCTCTCTCCCTCTCTCTCTCTCTCTAACTAACCATATACTAACAGCTCTAATAAAACAGTGTGCTAAGTTGTCGTCAATAAATATTCATTTCCTCTTTCAAACCAGAAACCTTGCATGGTTATGGAGTGAATGCTTTTAACATGCTATTTGCCGACTCCACATACTCAGTGGTAATTTAATAACAGCAAAAAAACAATTAGTATTTCAAAGGTTTCGAGCACTGGTAATACCATTATTCATATTATCGGTTAATAGGAATTCACTTGTGTGGGTACCAAGAGACGTTGCAAGCACATTTCGCTTCTTCATGTAAACGAAATAACTTTAATCATTGGTTAGATGGCATCACAAACTAACTGGGTGTCTGAATTCGGTTTGATAACTCAGCTAACATTACAAACACTAAACCTGGTTTTCTGCTGATCTGTATGAATGAATGGTAATGCAAACAAATAAAGTGATGATCAACATCAATATAAAAATTCAAGATTTAAATAAAAACAGTGTAAAGAACTGTGCAAAAATACAAATATTTCAGTTGTATCTCGAAGAAAACAAGGGGATTTGTGCTGTATTGGCCATTCTCAAAGAGAATGTTACACCCTTGCGCGACGGTGAGGTTAGTGCACGCGCAGGGGCTGATTTATATGTGCACACAATAAACTACATGAGTCTGCACTAACTATTGTATAAGACCTAGCCCAGTGGTAAAGCGCTCGCTTGATCGGTCGCGAGGTCGGTTTGAGATCGATCTCCGTCGGTGGACCCATTGGGCTATTTCTCGTTCCAGCCAGTAAGTGCAGCACAACTGGATCATCAAAGGCCGTGGTATGTGCTATCCTGCCTGTGAGATGGTACATATAAAATATCACTTGCTACTAATGGAAAACCAAATGTAGCGGGTTTCCTTTCTAAGACTATGTCAGAATTACCAAATGTTTGACATTCAATAGCCGATGATTAATATATAAATGTGCTCTAGTGGTGTAACAAACTTTAACTTTTTACAAATAAAACTAGCATGGGAAGCTATTTTTCGGCGTGCGGTTTGGAGTGCGAATACGTTACCAAAATAAATAAAAACATGAAATCGTGTATGAATACTAAGAAGATTACAATGTTCTGATATATTTCAGATGAGACTGGTAGCTTTCAGTAGTTACACTGAATACTTAGAGACAACTGTAGAATCTTTGAAATACTATTTTATCTTATGAGCAGCTATTTCTGAGACACCAAAGACATTCAACATTAAAAATTTTCTTAAACACCCGTTGGTGAGAACGCTATGCGTTATTTTTGATAACACGTAGTTGTTTACATACGTACGTGTGTTAACAATTTCAAGACATACGACTGGCTGCTCCTTGGTGATGACCAGGTCACCAATGCAATAAAAAAAAAGAATAGCACGGTGGAAATCGATTAGATTGTGACGTATAGTTAACCTGACATTCATGTGCTTATGACACGTAAGTCAGCTACAAGTGCAACGGCTGTAAATAATAGTGGAAAAAGATGTAAAAATTTGCTTAAAACCTGAGTTTTTTTAGGATATGTAAGAAATAGAATAAAAGAATAATACATTCGTGTCAGTTAGATACCATTTATCTCACAACTCGTTGTTTAAAAACGTATCAAACTCGCTTTCGCTCGTTACATACATTTTAAAACACTCAATCGTTATAAGATAAATGGTATCTAACGGCAAACTCATGTATTATTTTTTATTTCTCTGTCAAGTCCACACCAATGCTTCGTTAGTGATAAAATCATGCATAGTTAAACAATAAATTTCCTAAGAAAGACTTCTATATGGATAATGAAAATTGGTGCACATGAACAACATACCATTGGCTATAAAATGAGACAGGTTTCCGGATTTTAACAGTATACCCACATTGTTTTAGGTCTTTTTCATTGCATATGAGGGGCGGGAAATATCCCAGTGGTACAGCGCTCGCTCAATGCGCGGTCGGTCTGCGATCGATCCCCGTCGGTGGGCCCATTGGGCTATTTCTCGTTCCAGCCAGAGCACCACGACTGGTATATCAAAGGCCGTGGTATGTACTACCCTGTCTGTGGGATGGTGCATATAAAAGATCCCTAGCTGCTAATCGAAAAGAGTAGCCCATGAAGTGGCGACAGCGGGTTTCATCTCTCAATATCTGTGTGGTCCTTAACCATATGTCCGACGCCATATAACCGTAAATAAAATGTGTTGAGTGCGTCGTTAAATAAAACATTTCTTTCTTTCATTGCATATGCCCCAAAACGATTTTTCCGATTTTAGAAGGATGTTGTTCCATATAATTAATCATCATATAGTTGTAATAAACAAATATTTAAAATATATACAGCAACTGGGATGGATTTGACAGAGAACAAAAAATACGTAAAATGTGTTTAATGAATATAAGTCAGTATTTTTTGCGATACGATGTCTGCAGTTTATTTCACGGGATGGATCAAATAAATGTTATCAACGAAACCTAAAAAGCGTCATTTGAAAGCAGAAGTACACACGCCAGGAGAACGCTAAAAAGGGGTCAATATTCCAAAATTTAAACTCGCTCCGTCTAATGTTTTATTATTTAACGACGCGCTCAACACATTTTATTTACGGTTATATGGCGTTCCGTCTAATGTAGCCCAAAGGTAAAGCACTCGCCTGATGCGCCGTCGGTGTGGGATCGATTCCCGGCGGTGGGCCCATTGGGCTATTTCTCGTTCCAGCCAGTGCACCACGACTGGTATATCAACGGCCGTGGTATGTGCTATCCTGTCTGTGGGATGGTGCATATAAAACATCCCTTGAACCTAATGGAAAAAATGTAGCGGGTTTCCTTTCTTTCTAAGACTATGTGTCAATATTACTAAATGTTTGACATCCAATAGCCGATGATTAATAAATCAATGTGCTCTAGTGGTGTCGTTAAACAAAACAAACTTTAAACTATGGTAACTGAAAATGTTATCATTAATTTAGTCTGATTAGTATATTAGTGGCCAAACAGATATTACAAATGCTTTATAAGGCTTTTTTGTACCCAAAGGGAGATTATTCGTGGCGTCTAGCGCTTCATTACAACCAATAAAATTCAGAATTTGTCTCCCTTAAATCGCATTACATTGACCGTTGTTGAATGAATGAATGAATTAATTAATGTTTAAAGACACCCCAGCTCAAAAATATACATCGGCTTCTTTATTTGAAGTAAAGTCGGGCCGGGATCTGGCTCAGTCGGTAGAGCGCTTGCCTGAGGTGCTTTGGTCGTAGGATCGAACCTCCACAGTGGATCTATTCTCTGATTGTTTTTGTCCGTCCCATCCAGTGCCCCACGACTGGTATATCAAAGGTTGTGGTATATGCTGTCCTATCTGTTGTAAAGCGCATATAAAAGATCCGTTATTGCTAATGGGCAATTGTAGCGGTTTGTTCAAAAATACCAAATGTTTGACATCCAGTTGCCTATGATTATAATTAATCAGTGAGCTCTCGGGGTGTGGTAAAACAAAGCAAACTTTGGTGGAAAGTCATGTTTATCCGTGACCAGAGGTGGGCACAGTGCAATTAGTGTCTAGTTATTCAGGAAAATAATCACTGAACCCACAATTCTCAAACTGAATTATTATGAAGTGAAAAGGAGGTGACGAGTAATCCGCTTTAAAGGCATATTGTCACAGATCACTGACCTATTTAAAGGCATATTGTCACAGACCACTGACCTATTTAAAGGCATATTGTCACAGACCACTGACCTATTTAAAGGCATATTGTCACAGACCACTGACCTATTTAAAGGCATATTGTCACAGACCACTGACCTATTTAAAGACATATTGTCACCGACCACTGACCTATTTAAAGGCATATTGTCACAGACCACTGACCTATTTAAAGGCATATTGTCACAGACCACTGACCTATTTAAAGGCATATTGTCACAGACCACTGACCTATTTAATTGTCTAACAAAGTATTACCTGAACAAATATAATTTGATTTGTCCCTAAATGTACTTTATTCAACCATCTTCATAACCACCATACTCCATTTATTAATGACATTTTGTAAAAATAATCGAATTATGGCAATGGTCCATAATTCAAAAACTAAAATTGTCGAGAGGGATGACATGGATTTCACTCCATCATGGTTCAGTTAAGGTGATGCGATAGCTAGATTTGGTTTCCAACAATTAATGTAATTTTTATTTATTATCCATATTTAGAGAAATAAGGTCCTTAAATTTGTGACAGTATGCCTTTAAAGGGACATTCCTGAGTGTTCTGCAATTTTTAAGATGTTATCGACTAACAGAGACTTTTAAACTATTGTAATTTCATATCAAATATATTTTTCTGCATAAAATATTAGTGGCTGTTTTATTAAACGTGTTTCTGATCGTTCTAATATTTGTATTAAGTTAAATTTCATTTTATTTCCTAAGATATTATTTTTTCATACGTACGAAATTATTTGAAGACAAAATTCAGTTTAAGCTTCTTACAAATATTAAGACGACCAGAAACACATTGAATATATACAGACACTGATTCTAAACCAGAAAATATATTTAATATGTAAGTTTAATCGTTGAAATATTTTATTAGTCGGAAACCTCTTGCAATGCAGCAAACTAAGGGATGTCCCTTTAATGTTTCCAGTTGTGAGCATATTTCAAAAGTTGTCAACACCAGGCCAAACAATTCAAACTGGCAGCTCAAACACGATTTTGCCTTCAGTAATTTTGTACATGTAAAAAAGCATTGTTTTTAAGCTACTATAGACATTAGGAATACCAGAAACACGTGGTGTACAAACATAAATATTCTAAGCAAGAAAATGTAATTAATATCGAGTTTTACCCAACAAAAGCCTTGTTAGCAGGGAGACATGTTTAAATGTTCATAAAGTCAGGAATGTCCCTTTAAAAAGTATGGCTGTCATTTCAAGTATAATAATGAAGAAAGCACTTTAAAATATATATCTTGGTATGGTATAACGTGTTCATTAGAATTATACTGATCAAATCTTATTTCCATCCAACACCAACATATAATTTTTATCCGATACCAAAACTAAAGCGCCTATAGAAGACAAAGGGTTAATCACAGAAGTAAGTTAGCTAATCTAGATTTCAAACATGTTTCTTGGATAGGAAAACAAATATTAGTTAATCAAAATTCCCTCATAGAATGTTGTATTGAGTCTGTTGATTTGGCATCCTTGATTTCTATCAATGTCTGACACCAAAACTATCTATACTTCACTAAGTCAAAGTGGGTCGATTAAGGAATGTGTTATGCGTGGTACTAATGTAGCTGCCTCATACAAAACTATATTACTTTACTTCCTAATGTGAATGACTTAAGAGGAATATAAGGGCAACGTTTCATATTCCATCAGACACCAAACACCAAAATGAATATTTTGAAATATGCCCTGGTTGTGAGACAGTTGACCAGGCGTGCTAGGCCCCCTCCAAACTCACAATACCCTGAACACCATCTCTTCAAGACCTCTACACTTTGGCTGTGATTGATGTCCTTCAGAATGGATGAGGGGTAGTTTTTTGGTGTTTTGCTTGTTTGTTTATTTGTTTTGTTTTGTTTATTTTTCTCTTCTTTTTTTTTTTTTTTTTTTTTTTTTTCTTCTCTTTTTCTCTTCTTCCAATGTCATCACCTTGCATCCATTTGCACTGAATTGTTAAATTCCGGAGGTGTATTGATAAGTCATTGATTTATCTCGTTCGAGTCTCGGGTAATGGAAAATGTATTTTCTTAAAGGAGTGTTGAATCAAACTCTCTTTTTTTTCCAATAAAATTCTAAAGGATAACCCATTTTAAAATATTTAACAACATTGTGAAGAAACCGGTAGTTCAGTGCAAATTTAGTCCACACCCCACACCTCACCCCCAGCCCCAGCCCACCTCACCCCACCCCACTCCTATATTTTGCAAAGCAATTAATGTTGTCATTGTATAACTGTAAAGTGAGGAAGCTTGTTTATCGACGCTACAACTACATTATTACCTTAATGTTACGGGTTTAAAATACCAGATCAGCCCTTATTCAGGGGCGTAGCGTGAGCTGCACCTGGAGGGGTTCGCATATGAACCAAGGGACCTTTTCTATTTTGTTTTTGTACCACCAGAAACTCCAGATGTATAAACCTGTATGTTTTAGTTCTGAAAGCGGACCATTTGCTTCAGCGGGGGAGTTCGTCCGAACCCCACTCCCACCCCCAACCCCAGCCTACGCCCCTGTTATTGATAAACTCAATCATTTTACTTAGCAGGTCGTGTCGTCACACACCAAAGGCGAATCCATGTTGTTTGGCGTCTTGTAATTTTTTCTTCATAGGGATGCCTTTTTGACGAGTTAGTCCAGGTACCCATATCCAATTAGTACCCCCTCCCATCCACCCCCCCCCCCTAAAAAAACCAGTCCTGCATCCGCCACAGCACCCGCCCTACATCTTTGGAAGGAAATAAATCTCAGAGTACTTAGAACAGTAGTAATGCAGAGGCGGATCTACGGAGAGGGGAGAGCAGGGTCCCAACCCCCGTCCCTAAGTTTTGCGATAGTTATAATTTTATTATTTTTATATTAATTTTTTTTTTTTTTTACGTAACCCCTCCAAACCTCCCCAAAAGTTCCCTTGGCATTCCACCTCATGTCACTCCCCCCCCCCCCCCCCCCAATAGATTTTCTGGATCCGCCACTGTAATGTGATGCTGAGATATCGACTCACTACAAACGGACGGGAACCACTGGAAAACAACTGGCAATCTTTCGGTTAAGTCCAATAAGAGTTTTTTGTTTCCGCTAAGGGATTGATTTAATGAAGAGAAAATAAAAGAAGTTGACATTAAATTCCACTGTTCGTGACGGAAGCCATCGATTGTACAAAATACCTTTTCGCAGACAGACTTTGTCTCTGCCAGAGATCGAAATTATCAAAAAAAAAGGTTTGCACTAAAGAACCACACGTCTCGCTTGTAAAATAAATAAAGTTTGTTTTGCTTAACGATACCACTAGAGCACATTGATTTATTAATAATCAGCTATTGGATGTCAAACATATGGTCATTTTTGACACAGTAATATGAAAGGAAACCCGCTAAATTTGTTTCCATTAATAGCAAGGGATATTTTATATGCACCATCCCACAGACAGGATAGCACATACCACGGCCTTTGATATACCAGTCACGGTGCACTGGCTGTGACAAGAAATAGTCCAATGGGCCCACCGACGGGGATCGATCCCGCCCCTTTTTACTTGTAAGTCATCTTCATAAATCAAGGCTAATATTCGTTCCTCGTATTTAGCCTTGATACATGTAGTCAAGATTACTGATATCCACTACTAGCGCCCTCTATTGGAAGAAAATTTGTAACACCGATTATGTCCCTTACATGATGACATCGCTGACCAATCACAGCATCGGTAACATGTGACAATCTTGAAAGCAATATCAAAAATTAACCGCCGGACGCTGACCCTGCTATCTTTGTTTACAGTAACAAGGGAATCTATAAGGAGCGTTGCGATTCGTTGCAATCAGATCTCATCGCATCCAATGAAATTTAAGCATTTTTTGGCACGATTTCTTGACGTCAATGTGGAAGAAAACCATCAAAACACGTCATATGAACACATGGATCACATGGAACACATGGTGTGTTAAGGAGGCCGACGTTCGTGAACAATTTGACTGGTACCATCGTATTCTATTATAATACGACATTCCTCATCTAGGCGTACGGGCTCCCATTTTTGTAGGGGAGCAGGCCGATTTTTGCCCGAATTCAACGAAAATGCCCGAATCTGTATAACAACATTTATATATTTTGTATTAGCAATACTGCCAAGCAACTAAATATAGTTGCCAACGAATCACTATATATTTATTACATGGATTACAACCAATATTGCGGGTAAAATGATGAAAATATTTGGTGAAAATTGTTCAGGCCACCTTATTTTGATTTTGCCCGAATTTGCCTGTCTAGAGAACAATAACATCACTCGCACTACTGCATTTACCATAGTTTGATACCCAATAGCCGATGTATTTTTCGTGCTGGGGTGTTGTTAAACATTCATTCATTCATTCGCACTCCTGAATAAGCACCTGGTATCACCACTGTTCGGACAGTGATTCATGAGCGCATGTCAACTCAACTGGTTAAATATCCGATGAGTTCTGTCTTGTACTGGTGTAGATTTTTAAACCAGTCGCTGGCTTGGCAGTCCTCCTATAGGTAGTAGTAAACCAAATAACTTCCGGCTGGGTCAAAGTTGGGGGTGCACCGAATTTTTTATAGAGAAGTTAACACCACAAGTCCTGTGATTGGTTATAAATGTTAGTGTGTTGGTTGTAAAAAATAATTAGTGTTATCTGGGCAAAATATGTATGCAATTTTATTTCATCTAGTACCACTGTGTCAGTTAGCCTTGTACTTGAAAGATGTGAGGGATACCTGTAAAAAAAACAAGTACTCAAATTTTGTGCGGAACTAGGGTAGCCATAGACGCTACCCGTTATGTCTGAAATGAGCAGCTTCACCACTTTTAAGAGTGAGGGGTGGTAGTAGTTATACTCTACAGGAGAAATAGGAAGGATTTTTTTTCTTCTGAGTAATGACAGTCCTACATGCGCAACCAATAACAGTGATTCACGAGAGTAACATCGACCCTATCAAAACATCCTTTTGACTCTTTTTATGCAGGACGTAGCCCAGTGGTAAACTACTCGCCTGATGCGCGATCGGTGTGGGATCGATCCCCATTGGACTATTTCTCGTTCCAGGCAGTGCACCATGACTGGTGTATCAAAGGCCGTGGTATGTGCTATCCTGTCTGAGGGATGGTGCATATAAAAGATCCCTTGCTGCTAATCGAAAAGAGTAGCCCATGAAGTGGCGATAGCGGGTTTCCTCTCTCCATATTTGTGTGGTCCTTAACCATATGTCCGACGCTATATAACCGTAAATAAAATGTGTTGAGTGCGTCGTTAAATAAAACATTTCCTTCCTTCCTCTTGTGCAGGAAGTAGCCCAGTGGTAAACTGCTCGCCTGATATACGGTCGGTTTAGGAACGATCCCCGTCGGTGGGCCCATTGGGCTATTTCTCGTTCCAGGCAATGCATCACGACTGGTGTATTAAAGGCCGTCGTATGTGCGATCCTGTCTGTGGGATCATGTTGCATATAAAATATTCCTTGCTACTAATGGAAAAATGTAACGGGTTTCCTCCTGAAGACTATATGTCAGAATAGAATTACCAAATGATTGATATCCAATAGCCGATGATTAATAAATCAATGTGCTCTAGTGGTGTCGTTAAACAAAACAAACTTTAACTTTAACTCTTGTGCAGAGATATGATTTTAAAAGTATTAATGGTTTTGTCCTTCAGATTATCTGACACTTTCTACCACTGACATAAATTCAACATTCTCGCGTCTAAATGTCCTCGACACAATATGATCGTTGAACATGCAAAACCTGGGATTTGCAGCGAGTCCGGCACGTAAGTCAGTTAGAAGGTACATCACGGAGGTGAGAACTTGTCTCATCCCACAAAACCCCTGAGTTATGTATTCTTAAATATCGTGGATGGAATGCCGGTGAGATTGCGGAGACAAGAAATCAATAATTCGCCAAATAGGTCCAAATTGCCGAAAAACTAATCAGCAAAGCACTAAGCGCAAGTTCTCCATTTCTATGACTTTGAAGAGAAAATCAAATTTCTTTCCCAAGAGTCGGTCTCGTAAATCTCTTAACATTGCCCAAGAATCGTGGAGCTGTTAGTATCACCAAGTGTAAGAAAGCAAGTCTGATTGTTCCGTGCTATGAGAAAACCACCAATAATGGCATTGTCGACATAAACAAAAAATATTCCTAAAATATTCAAATTAGCGCTGGGTGAATATGTATGTAAATACATGTCTCTCTCTCTCTCTCTCTCTCTCTCTCTCTCTCTCTCTCTCTCTCTCTCTCTCTCTCTCTCTCTCTCTCTCTCTCTCTCTCTCTCTCTCTAGCGTGTGCGTGTGTGTGTAGCGGTGGTCAGAGGTTGCCGTATGGGCAAATTACATGCTACTACACACTGGCGCAGCCAGGATTTTAAATTGGGGGTCAACTTAAATTTGCGGGCGGGCGGGGGGGGGGGGGGGCAACACACACATAAGGTGTATGTATGTGTGTGTATGTAATGTATGTATGATGTATGTATGTATGTATGTATGTATGTATGTATATACTATGTTTATATGTATGTATGATTTTATAAAATTTAATACAGTTTGATTGGGGGAGGGCCATGGACCCCGTGCCCCTCCCTCGCAACGCCACTTCTACCACCTTCTTAAAATATATTTTCATTAATCCATCCATCTTGAAGTAATAACAACATCCTTTTTATCTATCTTGAAGTACTAACAACATCATTTTTATCTATCTTTAAGTACTAACAACATCCTTTGTATCTATCTTGAAGTACTCACAACATCCTTATTATCTATCTTGAAGTACTCACAACATCCTTATTATCTATCTTGAAGTACAAACAACATCCTTATTATCTATCTTGGAGTACTATCAACATCCTTATTATCTATCTCGAAGTACAAACAACATCCTTATTATCTATCTTGGAGTACTATTAACATCCTTATTATCTATTTTGAAGTACAAACAACATCCTTATTATCTATCTTGGAGTACTCACAACATCCTTATTATCTACTTGGAGTACTCACAACATCCTCTTCAATATTAGTTATAAATATTTAATTTTGTCAAATATTGTAATCTACATTGTATAATATTAAATAAGATGGTAAAAGAGTTGCCATTCTATTTTGTTTTTAGTCGTAAATTCCACCAAAATGGTTCGCTATTCAAAGACAACAGTCGTTTAATTCCGTCAACATTCATATTGATTCCGATTTTTGTTCTCGACTACTTTCGATTATTTCCGTAAAAATTGATTTCGGTCTAATTTATAAGTGTTAAAATACACGGTCATTTGGTACAAATCCAGAACGGTGCGCCATGCCAGATCTTGGCTGTAACAAATGACAAATGGAGGGAATGGTTTCGGTGTGTCTATCAGAGGATGAGCGTCTTATACTTCCCATAGAAAGTACAGATAATTTATTAACTGATTTATTTTAGTTTTATTTAAGGATTGTCTGGGGTTTTTGTACGTTCATCGGGGTATGAACTAAAACAAATCATCCGCAAACTGTGTGAATCGGCAAAGCCGTTCTCACATAAGTTTGCGGATGACTTTTTTTTCATACCTAGATGAACGTAAAAGAAATAACAGAAAATACTTATAATTAAATTTGAATCATACTTGCTAATACTAACACTAAAAGTTCATACTTTATTTTGAATTATATTTGGTCCATAAACAATAACGCTCAATAAGACAACTTGCCCATATAAAATGATGTTCCCTGACGACGTAATTTTTACGTTCATCGAATAGAAAGAAATGTTTTATTTAACGACGCACTCAACACATTTTATTTACGGTTATATGGCGTCAGACATATCGTTAAGGACCACACATATTTTGAGAGGAAACCCACTGTCGCCACTACATGGGCTACTCTTTCCGATTAGCAGCAAGGGATCTTTTATTTGCGCTTCCCACAGGCAGGATAGCACAAACCATGGCCTTTGTTGAACCAGTTATGGACCACTGGTCGGTGCAAGTGGTTTACACCTACCCATTGAGCCTTGCGGAGCACTCACTCAGGGTTTGGAGTTGGTATCTGGATTAAAAATCCAATGCCTCGACTGGGATCCAAACCCAGTACCTACCAGCTTGTAGACTGATGGCCTAACCACTACGCCACCGAGGCCGGTGTTCATCGAATTGTCACGGGGATCCTATAATACCTGTAACTGAATGAAACACGATTGTCCAAATATCTCTCCTAACTGTATATCTATTAGATCTCTCTGTAACAGGCAGTTATACCCGCTGGCTCGTCTAGGTATGATCAGAGATAAGATCTTATATAAAGTTTATATTATTATAGCACGTTTAGTTCACTAAAAAACACAACAAAAACACAATACACTTTGGAATCTGTATTAACCTACGCTGACAAATGTTTTGCCGCAGTAGTTAATTAACAACAACAAATAATAACAACCCAGAACTGATCACTTAATTAGTTAATCTCTAGGTGTCTAGTTTACACAATATGTTAATCACTTCACCGTGACACAACACCCACACGTGTGATAATTGAGAAACGCTAACACACACACGTGTGATAATGGAGAAACGCTTCCAGGAGAACTTAATTAATAAAGGAATTACAACTCTATTCCTAACTGGTTAATTTTTAATTAACCCTTACTACTCGTTCAGTAACGTGTGATAATTGAGAATCGCTTCCAGAAGAACTTAATTAATAAAGGAATTACAACTCTATTCCTAACTGGTTAATTTTCAACTAACCCTACTACTCGTTCAGTAACGTGTGATAAATGAGAAAGGCTGCCAGGGGAACTTAATTAATAAAGGAATTACAACTCTATTCCTAACTGGTTAATTTTTAATTAACCCTAACTACTCATTCAATAACCTTGTAATACAGACTTAATACTGGTACCTATCACAATAAAGACAATAACCTACAGTTTACCTAGGTCCTCTAGGATGACTGGATAAGCTTTATATATATATATATATATATATATCAGAACGGTGAGCCTACAGTATACTGCGTCAGATGACCGGCAGCACCGTCTAAATAATATTGGTATAATACAGTATTAAAATATTTAAAGTCACATTAATCACATCAAGGTTATACACAGAGCAGAAAATATATAACTACCAGTCCGGACGGACTAACGTTCCCCCTGGACGCCTTCCAATATGTTTCTCCCTGATATCTCTAAAACCCTAGCTATTTATTAAAAAAGCCAAATATCGCCTGGGGGTACAAGGCGGTCCTCCCCCTATCAAGTGATATTCCACAGCGACCAAGACGGCATATCTTTCTCTTTGATCGCCAGACTCAATGACGCCTAGTCGCCAAAATCACGGTTGTAAAAACCGCACTCGCGAAGGTATTACGTAACAAGGTGCCCACCTGGACTAGTTGCATATTGGAACTACACACGGCCCTCTAAAACAATTAATATCGCCACAGGCGAAAAGAAATTAAGAGCATGTACCGTCACACGAATAATGAACAAACTCCCGTTGCTACGTCTAGACCAATGAGATGACGTTACAGTGTAATAAATATAACGGAAATTTAATTATATTTCTATCAAAGCAATACTGATAAGTAATAAATTACAGAAACCCAAAATGATATTTTTGAAGTTTGTCTTTTTATCGTATGAAAATAATTCTCGCAGGCCACAAAGCATTTTTAAAGGACGTTTTGGGGATTTTTTTAAACTAACCAGTAAAACTCCCTGCCTTTCTTCTGTCTACTGTATTCCTCAAAAAACGTCCTTTCTTAAACAAATAAAAGTCCTGACAATAACATATTATACAAAGTGTCAAAGGTTAAAAGAATACCAGTCGGTGGCGAATCCAGAAAATCCATTTAGGGGAGGGGCCAATGACATGAGGCGGAACTTATGGGGAGGTTTAGATGAGGATCTAAAAAAAAAAAAAATGAAAATCAATATAAATAAAATTATAACTGTCGCAAAATTTACGGGGTGGGGGTGGGGGGGGGGGGCGAGATCCGCCTTTGCTAGTACTGAATGAGTGTGTGACCCGCGATTCGTGTTTTATGGACGTCGCAGTAAATACCACATGTAAATGTTATTTACTCAGATATAACAACTGACGTTCTCGCGGTTTCTTGTGCACACTGGCGATTTACGAGAAATTTATAAATGTTCTTACGGACGAAAGGTTAAGGCACGAAAGACCTCTGAGGATTTACAGCCTATTGAGCGGGGTCTCGGTGGCGGTACGAAGCACTATTGCTGCTGCAAGTGAAGGAAATGTGTCACACCACATAACAGCGCTGCAATTAAATTGCGTCGAAATCAGTACGGTTACTCCCATTGGTCCAGCCGTGACATTTCGCGATGAACGTAAAAATTAACGTCGCTTAATATTGGTGCTTTGTATTATTGAGCATTATCGTTCAAAGCTCGTTCCAGTCAGTGCACCATGACCGATATATATCAAAGGCCATGGTATGTGCTATCCTGTCTCTGCATATAAAATATCCCTTGCTACTAATGGACAAATGTAGCGGGTTTCCTCTAAGAATAATATGTCCAAATTACCAAATGTTTGACATCCAATAGCCGATGACGAAAAATCAATGTGCTCTAGTGGTGTCGACAAACAAGACAAACTTTTGACTTTTGTATTATTAAGCATTATTGTACAAAGACCTCTAAAAAAATAATTTAAAAAAATAAAAATAATAATAGTAATAATAATAATAATAATAATAATATTAATTATAACAATAATAAACATTTAAATAAATAAATAATTTTTAAATAAAATAAGAATTCAAACTAAAATATCAACTTGTTTGTGTTTTTATTAAAGGGACATTCCTGAGTTTGCTCCATTGTAAGATGTTTCCGACTAATAAAATATGTCTACGATTAAACTTACATATTAAATATATTTTCTTGTTTAGAATACCTGTGTCTGTGTATTCAATGTGTTTCTGGTCGTCTTAATATTTGTAAGAAGCCTAAACTGGATTTTGTCTTCAAATAATTTCGTACGTACAAAAAAAACCAATATTTTATGAAATAAAATGAAATTTAACAGAACGATCAGACACGTTTAATATACAGCCACTAATATTTTATGCAGAAATATATATTTGATATGTAATTACAATCGTTAATAAGTCTCTATTAGTCGATAACATCTTTAAAATTGCAGCAAACTCAGGAATGTCCTTTAAATGTCTTACATTTAATTATAAGGATTGTCTGTTATTTCTTTTGGGCTAAACAAATTCTTAAAACGTATAATCATCAGGAAAAGGTATGTTATAGTTCCATCCTCGATCATACACCCGTCACTCAACGGCCGCAATAACGGTGGTCTATCTAGACAAATCTCTCGGGAAAAGGATGATGTAACTAGCTTGTAGCACGCCCCCATCTACAGATTTATATTGTAGCTTTATTAGTAATGTTAGTGAAAGTGTTACTTTTTAAAACAATGTTCTAATTTACTTCCTGCTGAACTATATGTGACCTGTAGGCGTAACTTTCTTCAGCCATTCAGCAATTGCTAAAATTTAGGTCAGACACGCCCGTGGTCTAACTATAGGATACACCACGGGTAACATCAAAGGGACCGACACCAAAGCGTGGTACAAATTTTGATTACACTTCGGCACGTTTTTAAATTACGTGTAAGTCAATAATTGGTGGCAATGGGAAAATTAGGCTACTAGCAAATTCAAATTCTTTATTCATTCAGACCATATGATGTCAAATATAACTTGTCCGCAGGCTTGGCAGTACATAGCCTACCAATAACAGTGTGTTAATGGTTAGTTGTTAGTGGCTAATGAGAGAGACATATCTGTGGTGACTGAACTCCATTCCAACAAAGTGTCTTTATAACTTGCAGTGGATGGAGCGGTTACTGGGATGCGAACCTATAGCCCGTCCCACAGGGAACACCTTTTTTTCATACTATGGAATTTAACAGGTTATTTATTTCTCTGCCGATTGTTTTCTAAATTGCACACAATAATAGTATTTATTTATTTATTTTGTTATTTCCAAAACACTTTTATTTTTCTTCTTACGTCAAACCAAACTGAAATTATTTACACTCCCCCCCCCCCCAAAAAAAAAAAAAAACCCCCACAAAAAACAAAAACAAAACAAAACATATTTTGTATAAGGATGGGACGGACTATAGTAACTAACAGCATTGCGGTCATCGATTTCACTTTCCTATTACGTATGCACGGATCAACAGGTGCGGACGCAGGAAATTGTACGGGGGTGGGTGGGTGGGTGGCATGTGTCTAGACTATGGTGAGCGAAGTGAGCGGAGTTTTTTGGGGGCGTCGGTTCATGCTCCAGCAGAAAATATATATTTGTTTAAACTGCTTAAGTGGTGGTGGTGGTGGGGGTGGTGGTCGACCATCAAACTCCTCTCTGCACACGCGCTGTTTAAATTAAAATATTGTTCTGTGACTAGTGGATAAATAAAATAATTCGCAATTCTGGAATAGCCTTAAGTTAATTACACGTTAAAGCCGCACACCCTAGTTCCATCTAGCGAAAATAAATTATAATTTGGTTAATCTACAAACCTGTAACACACTTAGATCACGTTTTTATCAAATGGAGTGAAAAAGCAGGTTTTATATCGATAAATACCATGGGAATACCCATGTCCCAATTGCTTGAAATAATTTTGAAAGTTAGTATTCTGATGTCACCGGTAGATGTCGCTCGAAGCACAACAATGCCTACGTCACGACAAATTTCACAGAGTGCGCACAGACTTGGGGTGCGTTCTTTTCACCTCTCCTGGACATGTTCCAACTGTTCTGCCTGGTTGTATCCCCTCTCCAGATATCGTAAGACTTAGCAAAATTATTGGTTTTAAGGGTTTGTAACGTTTTGTATTGAGACACTTACTTGTCTGAACTTTATTGTTACTGAAAATGTTCACGAACTGTGAAGAAAAATCTCAGAAATGAACAACAACAAATCGGATGTTGATTGCGCGAACCGTGCACGAGAAAACAAACCGAACCAAAATGATAACGGTCACATCTGTGACGTTTACACAGGAAGATTCCCTCTGCAAATAGATTGGACCTCGCTTGCTTAACGTTTTTTTCTCGATAGCACGTCTTGTGAAAAAATGCAAAAAAATGCATTTCGTGGTTTTACAAACATCAGGATTACCAAAAAGCACTTCAGGTGAATGGAAATGTGTATTCTAAATAATAAAATGTAAGTAAAGTGCAATTTTATTTGTGAAAAATGGGGTTTAATAGCGAAAACAACGCCGTAATGGTTAACAAATAACTGTAACTAGGGTGTGTCCCTTTAACTGTTTTTTTTTTTTGTTTTTTTTTGTTTTTTTTTTGGCGGGTGTGTGTGTTTTTTTGGAGGAGGATGGGGGGGGGGGCGGAACGTAGCCCAGTGATAAAGCGCTCGCTTTGTGCGGTCGGTTTAGAATCGATCCCCGTCGGTGGCTCCATTGGGCTATTTCTCGTTCCAGCCAGTGCTCCACAACTGGTGTAACAAAGGACGTGGTATGTACTAACATGTCTATAGGGTGGTGCATATAGAAGATCCCTTGCTGCTAATTGAAAAGAGTAGCCCACGAAGTGGCGAAAGCAGGTTTCCTCTCTATATATCTGTGTGGTCCTTAGCCATATGTCTGACGTCATATAACCGTAAATAAAATGTATTGAGTGCGTCGTTAAATAAAATATTTCCTTTCTTCCTTCGTTAACTGTTTACTTTCACTTTCGGGGTTTCCGATTAACGGATACTTTTTGGCGACTGAAATGACATATTAAATACGTTTTATTTGTTTCTTAGAGTACCTTGACAGGCCTCGGTGGCGTCGTGGTTAGGCCATCGGTCTACAGGCTGGAAGGTAATGGGTTCGGATCTCAGTCGAGGCATGGGATTTTTAATCCAGATACCGACTCCAAACCCTGAGTGAGTGCTCCGCAAGGCTCAGTGGGTAGGTGTAAGGCCACTACACCCTCTTTTCTCTCACTAACCACTAACCAACTAACAACTAGCCCACTGTCCTGGACAGACAGTCCAGATAGCTGAGGTGTGCGCCCAGGACAGCGTGCTTAAATCTTAATTGGATATAAGCACGAAAATTAAGTTTAAATGAATGAATGATATACAGACACTGGTATTCTAAACAAGAAAATGTATTTATTATGAATGGTAAACATCTTACAATGGCTGAAAACCTAGGACAGTCTCTTAAAGTGTAAATGTTAATTAAGTTATTGTCTTAATTTAAAACTACACTTAGTTCACTTCATAACAACCAGCTGAACTCGATAAAGGAAACGCATATTAACATTAGCCCACAAACTGCAATCAGCTGAGCTATATTAACTCAATCGTTTTGCTTAATTGCATTTGTAAATACAGTTTCTTACAAACCATGCATTAAATTGGCTTAACCTGAATAACCTTTGAGTAACATTTGCAAGCACTCGGGCGAGATTTCGCTGCTGAACTCTTCCATTTAGGACTGTTTTGCGTCCAAAAGCCAATATATTATACTATTTCTGTATCTGAAAAACAAACCGGCCTCGGTGGCGTCGTGGCAGGCCATCGGTCTACAGGCTGGTAGGTACTGGGTTCGGATCCCAGTCGAGGCATGGGATTTTTAATCCAGATACCGACTCCAAACCCTGAGTGAGTGCTCCGCAAGGCTCAATGGGTAGGTGTAAACCACTTGCACCGACCAGTGATCCATAACTGGTTCAACAAAGGCCATGGTTTGTGCTATCCTGCCTGTCGGAAGCGCAAATAAAAGATCCCTTGCTGCCTGTCGTAAAAAGAGTAGCCTATGTGGCGACAGCGGTTTTCCTCTAAAAACAGTGTCAGAATGACCATATGTTTGACGTCCAATAGCCGATGATAAGATTAAAAAATCAATGTGCTCTAGCGGCGTCGTCAAATAAAACAAACTTTACTTTTTACTGAAAAACAAATTTGTTTTATAGATATTAACATAGATATTATTGTGAATATAATATGTTATGTTTCTACTGTTCTATAGTTGTCAGTTTGTTGTACTAATTTTGCTTTACTGTAGATGCATAAAATGTTTGTAAATCACCTCCATGTATCGCCGTATTGTGATCTGAGTGTAAATAAAGGAAGGGAATGTTTTATTTAACGACGCACTCAACACATTTCATTTACGGTTATATGGCGTCGGACATAAGGTTAAGGACCACACATAATTATATGGAGGGAAAAACCCGCTGTCGCCACTTCATGGGCTACTCTTTTCGATTAGCAGCAAGGGATCTTTTATATGCACCATCCCACAGAGATTGTAGTACATACCACGGCCTTTTATATACCAGTCGTGGTGAACTGGCTGGAACGAGAAATAGCCCATTGGGTCTACCGACGGGAATCAATTATAGACCGACGGCGCATCAAGCGAACGCTTTACCACTGAGCTACGTCCCGCCATTAGCTTGAACACGTTTACAAAATGCATTTCTTATTCAAGACAACATTCTTGCACATATACATGCAAACTAACACACACACACACACACACACACACACACACACACACACACACACACACACACACACACACACACAAACAAACTAAAACACACATACTCTCTCTCTCTCTCTCTCTCTCTCTCTCTCTCTCTCTCTCTCTCTCTCTCTCTCTCTCTCTCTCTCTCTCTCTCTCTCTCTCGCTCTCTCTCTCTTTCTCTCTAACACACATACTAACACACACACACGCATACTAACACACACACACACACACACACACACACCAAAACAGAAACTCACTCGCACATATATTCACAAAGACCAAAAACCCACAAACACACCAGTGTATGTGTACATGTACATATGTAATAAAGATCCATTATCAACTTCATGTTTTGTAACATCACTCCTGCGCCAGCACTCAGTGTTAGCCTTTCACAATCAAAATAGCAAACCAACATCGACTCCAAACACGTATCACAGAGACCATGTTCTCTATATACCCAGCACATTATATGAATAGATGTGCCGATTTTTTCTCCTCTTATTTTTTTATTTCTTTTCTTTTTTCTTCTTTTTTCTGCTCTCAAGGAAAGTAACCGGCCTCGGTGGCGTCGTGGTAGGCCATCGGTTTACAGGCTGGTAGGTACTGGGTTCAGATCCCAATCGAGGCATGGGATTTTTAATCCAGATACCGACTCCAAACCCTGAGTGAGTGCTCCGCAAGGCTCAATGAGTAGGTGTAAATCACTTGCACCGACCAGTGATCCATAACTGGTTCAACAAAGGCCATGGTTTGTGCTATCCTGCCTGTGGAAAGCGCAAATAAAAGATCCCTTGCTGCTAATCGGAAGATTAGCCCATGTAATGGCGACAGCGGGTTTCCTCTCAAAATCTGTGTGGTCCTTAACCATATGTCTGACGCCATATAACCGTAAATAAAATGTGTTGAGTGCGTCGTTAAATAAAACATTTCTTTCTTTCTCAAGGAAAGTATAGCTTTTACATGACATTTCTATGAAGCGAACGGACATGCAGTGCCAGAAACTATATAAAATAATCATTACGCATCAGGAAATGGCAATAGTCTGTAAACATCTGTGATTCATTTCCATTTCTGAAGTGAATTATTTTTTCTTTGCCTTTTTTTATCTCGTCCATACACACAAGGGAGTTGGCAGGATGTCGCACTCTCCTACATCAATACTCTGATTGAGATTCACTCGAAAAACAAATCGTTCCTGGCTTTTTGGATCCCAGGTCATGGAAAGGAAATGTTTTATTTAACGACGCACTCAACACATTTTATTTACGGTTATATGGCGTCAGTTATATGGCATCAGTCATATGGTTAAGGGCCATACAGATACTGAGAGAGGAAACCCGCTGTCACCACTTCATGGGCTACTCTTTTTCGATTAGCAGCAATGGATCTTATATATGCATCATCCCACAGACAGGATAGCACATACCACGGCCATTGATATACCAGTCGTGGTGCACTGGCTGGAGCAAGAAATAGCCCAATGGGTCCACCGACGGGGATCGATCCCAGACCGACCGCGCATCAAGCGAAAGCTTTACCACTGCCCAGGTCACGGGGTCTGTTGTATAGTTGCCAGCTTTTCTGTAAAGAGAACTACTCTGAATAATGCAGTGGTTTAAAGTTAAAGTTTGTTTTGTGTAAAAAATAATCATCGACTATTGGATGTCACACATTTGGTAACTATGACTCGTAGTCATTACATCAGAGGAAACCCGCTACATTTTTCCATTACTTGCGAGAGATCGTTTATATACACTTTCCCACAGACAGGAAAGCACATACCACGGCCTTTCATATACATGTACCAGTCGTGGTGCACTGGCTGGAACTAGCCAAACTGAATAATGCAGTGGTTTCAAGTTAAAGTTTGTTTTATTTAATGACACAACTAGAACACGTTTATTTATTTATTTATTTATTTATTTATTTATCGTCGGTGTTGGATGTCAAACATTTGGTAATTCTGACATAGTCCTAGAGAGGAAACCCACTACATGTTTATGTTTGTAGCAAGGAAACTTTTATATGCATTATCCCACAGAAAGGATAGCACATACCATGGCCTTTGGTATACCAATTGTTTTGCGCTGGCTGGAACAAGAAATAGCCCAATGGGACCACCTACAAGGATCGATCCTAGATCGACCGCAAATCAGACGACCACTGAGCTATATCCCAACCCAGTGGTTTAAAAGTCACAGGTTGAAGGCTGGTTAGTACTGGATTCGTAGTCCAGTACCGCCTCCAACCATTGTAATGTCACATTATTGTAATTACTACCAAATGTGCAAATCTTAATGTGTATCAGACGCAAACACAAACACACACGGACATACACACACACACACACACACACACACACACACACACACACACACACACACACACACACACACACATACACACACACACACTGAGAGAGAGAGAGAGAGAGAGAGAGAGAGAGAGAGGACAGCATTCGGAGGAGACAGCGAGCCAGTCATGCATACCGTAGGTAAGAGCAGAGAAGTAGAGGAGACGAGAGGAGATCGACATGGACGGGAGATGGAGAGGAGAGAGAGGACAAGGAGAGAGAGAGAGAGAGAGAGAGAGAGAGACAGACAGACAGACAGACAGACAGACAGAGACAGAGTGAGAGAGAGAGAGAGAGAGAGAGAGAGAGAGAGAGAGAGAGAGAGAGAGAGAGAGAGAGAGAGAGAGAGAGAGAGAAAGAGAAAGAGACAGAGAGACAGACAGACAGACAGACAGACAGAGTGGTAATAGTCATTGTAAATAAGTCATATACATGTATATGCCAGTCTTCTTTTAGGGTTTACTGCATTTATCAGTAATTTTTATATTTCAAATACCTGTATTTTCGTCACTATTGCATACAGGCATTGCTTGCTGTTAGTTCATATTAGATGACTGTATGCTACTATTTTTTTCAGTTAATACTTTGAGGTAGGGATTGTAGTACTGATATTTATGGGTCACAGTATTGTTGATATATTGCATATAGTATTTTTACACACAAACGTTAACATAGTCGCGTGTGAGATTTTACTTAGTATAATACATCTTATAGATGGCCTGATGAATTTATGTTGCAGCATTACGTAGCCTACGGTCTTCAGATATGGGCCCGTGCTTATAAAACTTTTAGCCCAGACTCAATCTGTAATGAAGTCACACGCATACAATGTGTATGACGTTGCCATGACGTTCACGTCTCAGACTCTATTAGAGTCTCGAGTCTAGACTCTAAACGTTTTATAAGCACTGGGCCTGAACCTAACAGCAAGACATGCTTGCGTACAAAATTAACATGTGACGTCAGTCATCGTGGAATTGCCCGAATGTAGTATTCTTTTCCTAACATATTCATAAAAACCGAGTTTAAAATATAATGTAATTACAGCACTTGAAGTTAACTTATGCGTCATAGAGCAATAGGTTTCAGGTTAACTTGAACATCACAGAGCAACCAATTTCGATCGTGCTTATTTCATTTGATGGTATGGCTGTGGCGACTGGGTCACCACCTAGGAGAAGATTCTGATTAAATTTTACTGAATATGTATAACACGAATAACACTTATAAACGACGATATTAGATGTTCCCTTTTTTTCTCTCCAGAAAATAGCATACACATCTCAGGGTTTAAATTGTATAGTGTTTCATTTGTTGATAAAAAGTACTGCCCCCCCCCCCCACCCCCCGTACGATTTTCATTAGGGTACGACCCTGTATTAGTGATTTAAAATAGCTTAGTTATTCTGCACATTTTTATTGTCACCCGATACATGTGAAAGGAGACTGCACTAAGTGCTACATGCATTAGTGGTATACCCAGCCCTTGGGTCGAATACTTGTGCCTTCTCTCGCACAGTTATGTCAGTCCCGTCAAAGGGAAGTCGGTGTAATTATCAATATTTCGCTCAAATGTTGCTGTAAGTGGCAATAAGACTGACACGAATGTACACGTAAAAGAAGTAATCACTGGACAAGGGAAGGCAACAATTCTGCGTAGGAAGATGCCAATAACTGGTGGGGGAGGGCACAAACTGGAGGGGACACAATGGCGTAGCCAGCATGAGGCGCTTGCCTCGTCTGGAATTTCCCCAGATTTATTTTATTCTTCCCATGACACTGATATTTATTTCACAGGTCTGGGTTTACCTCGGCGTTTTTGTTTTGTTTTTATTGCTCTCTGGCTATGCCCCCAGGGACAGTTATTAAAATTTCATAGGCGTTGGAGGATGTCGGTAATTGTGTGTGTGTGTCGGGAGGGGAGGGGGGAGGGGGGATAATAACTTGGAGAATTATGAACTACATTCTTGTCTCGGTGTCCGTATTTAGATCTCCTTTCTCGGGGGAAAAACATATCCCCCCCCCCCCAGCTTCAGACGCCTATGGTTATATGTCTGCAAATTACAGTTCATTTGATAAAATCAAAACGAGTTCTGACAGCCATTTTGCTTAGTGATATAATATATTGCAGCGTAACGCTGATAGCTTTCTGGTCTGTTTCATAAACAAATTTATCATGCAACCATGCTGCCTGGGACCTGATAATCTCTACGTTATAATTCGAAGTGTTTTTATGTCACTGCCTGATAACACCTCAGTTGCTAGGATGATAACATTATGTTGCTATGTGTTTTCAGGACACTAGGAAATGAATTCTGCGCATGACAGTGGGTTAGCAGGTTAGTTGTGTCATGCGCATGACGGTTGTTTACTCAATTTTCAGGTAGGCAGTTTCCTAATTGTTCAAACATCTATTTACAGCAATAATTGTTGAATTGCGTAAATAAATATAACATTTACGCTTTCCGTAACATGAAAATGTCTCTTATTTTTAAATTCTCCATTCTTTGCTCTCATTCGGAACGATCCAGCCTTTTGAATTAAAACAAAAAAGGAAGTCGTTTCTGCAAAGAATGTTTACATAGCAACCTGATATTCTTGCAAACTTCACAAGATGAGATATAAATCATATTTGACAAAAAACATTAAATTTTCTATTTATTATATAACTTTTGGCAATTTATCTTTATTTTTAAAATGCCAGCAGCAAAATAGTTCCGGCTTTCTTACAGTGAAGATAACACTTTCTACAGTGACAATAACACACTTTAGAATGAAATAGTGAAATTTTCACTCTAAAATGTGTTATCGTCACTGAGTGACTGATAACACTTTTATTTCACTGATATTTTAAGATATTTCACTGATATTTGCGAAGATATGATAAAAAAAAAAAAAACCCTTATATTTGTGAAGATATGTTTTTTTCATTTTTAAAAAACGATATTTGTGAAGATATTGTTAAACAAAATCGTTATTTGTGAAGGTATGGTTCAGTAAAACTGATATGTGTGAAGGTATTGTAATATAACAAAGAAATGTTTTTTATTTAACGACGCACTCAACACATTTTATTTACGGTTATATATCGTCAGACACATGGTTAAGGACCACACAAATTTTTGAGAGGAAACCCGCTGTCGCCACTACATGGGCCACTCTTTCCGATTAGCAGCAAGGGATCTTTCATTTGCGCTTCCCACAGGCAGGATAGCACAAACCATGGCCTTTGTTGAACCAGTTATGGATCACTGGTCGGTGCAAGTGGTTTACACCTACCCAATGAGCCTTGCGGAGCACTGACTCAAGGTTTGGAGTCGGTATCTGGATTAAAAATTCCATGCCTCGACTGGGATCCGAACCCAGTACCTACCAGCCTGTAGACCGATGGCCTAACCACGACGCCACCGAGACCGGTTTGTATGGTAATATTCACCCAATCCTGTACATACAGCTATACACTCGCGAGCTCGCGTTCAAACATACGCACACGGGGACAAAGCGCTATCGACAACGAGTATGAACATGTACTCGGACTACACGCATCCACTGGCGGGAGATAGCCCAGTGGTAAAGTGCTCGCTTGATGCGCGGTCGGCTTGGGATCGATCCCCATCGGTGGGCTCATTGGGCTATTTCTCGTTTCAGCCAGTGCACCACGACTGGTATATCAAAGGTTGTGGTATGTGCTATCCTGTCTGTGGCATGGTGCATTTAAAAGATCCCTTGCTGCTAATAGAAAAAAATATAGCGGGTTTCCTCTCTAAAACTATATATCAACATTACCAAATGTTTGACATCCAATGACCGATGATTAATAAATCAATGTTCTCTAGTGGTGTCGTTAAACAAAACAAACTTGGACTTTAACCTGCATCAACAAAACCTGAGCCAAACACTCTCTTCATGTACTGAGGCATGATCAGGAGTTGAGTGTGTGGTGTGTGTGTGTGGGGGGTGGGGGGGTGGGGGGGTGTTTGCCTTCGCTCGCTAGACCTTTTTTTTTTTTTTTTTTTGCTTAACGTTAATAGACGACGGTACCAGTCGTGTTGTTCGCGGGTGCCCGACCTCCTGAGCACAGAACACGCTGATGTGCAGTTGTTGTTTTTTTTGTCTACTTCCCGGCGGCAGACAGGCCAGTAAAGCTCTCGTATATTAATTTATCACGTAATAACGAGCCGAGACGGTAGTCTGTCTTTATGTTCCTTTCATCAGTCTCCTCTCTCGGCTGATGATCCTAATAAAACACTCATTAACACAGACCCTTTGGGGAGCTATTACTTTCACTTCCATCGCTTTACATTTAGATCAAGTTCCGTTTGTTTAACGACACCACTAGGGCGCACTGATTTATAAATCATCGGTTATTGGTTGTTAAAACATTTGGTAATTCCGACACGCAGTCAGTCAAAGAATAGTTCCACCAAACGAATTCAATCCTTCGACCCAAGCGAACGCTCTATCTACTAGGCTAGATATCTCCCCAGTTTTACAATGTTATAGGTTAGCTGCTATAGAAAATCAATACTAGCACAGGCACGGCGGAGCAGGTGGGGGGGGGGGGGGGGGGGGGGGAGTGGTCTCTAGCCCCTCCAATAATTCTGAATACAAAATAGTATTGGTAGTAAATCTTAAGGCAGAGATCAATTTTTCTTGTAGAATGCAAGAAATTGTATTTCAGGACATTTAGTTTTCAAAATGTTACGGCGGATGATGACGATGACAATGACGATGGTGCTGATGCTGATGATGATAATGATAGTAATTATGATGATGATGGTGGTGGTGGTGGTGATGATGATAGTGGTAATAATAACTATTAGTATGATGATAGTTGTGGTGGTGGTGGTGATAATGATGACGATGGTAATGGGATGGTGCTGATGCTGATGCTGATGCTGATGCTGATAATGTTAGTAATGATGATAGTGGACATGGTGTTGGTCGTCGTAGTAATGAGCAGAATGATGTTGATGATGTTGGTGGTGGTGGTTGTTATGATGATCATGATAATGGTGACGTGGTGGTAGATATGGTGTTGGTAGTATTGATGTTGATGATGATGATGACGATGATGATGTTGATGATGGTGATGATAATAATGGTGACATGGTGATAGTTATGGTGGTATTGATGTTGGTGATGATGATGATGATGATGACGATGATGATGGTGATGATAATGGTGACATGGTGGTAGTTATGGTAGTATTGATGTTGGTGTTGGTGATGATGATGATGATGATGATGATGACGATGGTGATGGTGATGATAATAATGGTTACATGGTGGTAGTTATGGTAGTATTGATGTTGGTGATGATGATGATGATGACGATGATGGTGATGATGATGACGATGATGATGGTGATGATGGTAATGGTGACGTGGTGATCGTTATGGTGGTATTGATGGTGTTGGTGATGGTTGTGACGACGATGATGATGATGATGATGATGATGTTGACGATGATGATGGTGACAATAAAGGCGACGTGGTGGTAGTTATGGTTGTGGTGTTGGTGGTATTGATGCTGATGATGATTATCATGTAACGCATTTTGCCACATTCACGCATCATTAGCCTTACATTTGTGTTGTGGTTAAGATCGAGTTGTTTGATAAATGCCAAGTCCATTCCGTGATCAACGCAGAAGGAAACCTAATGATACCGTGTCCGTGGTGCACTAATGATTATCTTGACAAACGACGAAATAAGCAAATCTTTACCAATTAGCCAATCCGCCGTCACAAAAGAGTTCGACGCACCGAGGTTTATGCGTACGTAATGCCCAATCAATAAGCCGTAATGTCACGTGTACTTGGAACCAATAGAGGCGATTCGCCACGATCGGTCAGTATTGATAACATGCATGGAGACGGCTTAGGTTTTTTGATTTTCTCGTCACAAAAGGGGTGTTACTGATATTATCGGACGACAAGGATTAAACTAGCCTCGAGTATTGCGCATTGTTTGGTATGTATTTTGTACGTTTCATTAAGGGTAATCAGATAATATTGTTGTTGTGGGCTTCTTGTTTTTTAAAGAAATTAATAAAATTGTCGCATTTTCGGAAATCGTTTTCCAAATGAACATCGGAATTTTTATATTGATGTTGATTATCAAATTATTCAATAGCGGATATATTTTTGTGCTGGGGTGTCGTTCGTTGATTCAATGATTCATTCATTAATCCATTCATCCATTCATTCATTCATTCATTCATTCATTCATTCATTCATTCATCCATTCATCCATCCATTCATTCATTCATTCATTTATTTATTTATTCAATAATTCGTTTATTAATTTTTCGTCCAAAATATGTCTGGAATTAATAACAAAACTATTTAAACACACATAGAGACGTGCATACTTAAAAGATCCAATAAAGCATATCAATCTAAAATGAAAAATAAAACTCACCACATTTTCTTCAGAAAACTAAATCGAAAAGTTATGTTCAGACTATCGAAACATTGTACATGTATAGAGCTGTGGTAAACAAAATAAATCTTTATATACACAAACAAACAAACAAAAAAGAAAGAAATAGAAAAGAAAATAACAGAAATAGAAAAGAAAAGAAAACGAAAAAAACTACCATATTAGCCTGAAAAATCAACACAATTTATCACAGTTGAAATCTTTAAAAAAAAAAAAAATCAGTTATCACAGATGCTTGTATAAATAATTTTAAAGGGAGCAGGTACGATAGCATTTATGTGTTCTTAGCCCTCAGTAAATTCGAATGATTGATTTGTAAATCACAAGTTAAGTTCATGTGTTAAAGGATAAATAAAGGTTTCAAGTTTTTAATGTAGCATTTACATTTCAAGGTTATTAATTTTCAAAAAGTCAAAATGGCGAGTTTTAGCGAAACTTCATATGGTCGACCCGAACACTTTCCACCATAAAAGGTATCGTTTCTGGGTTTTGGTGGGGTTTTTTTTTTTTTTGGGGGGGGGGGGGGGGGGGGTTCAGACTATCCGTAATAAGAATCCAAAGAGCAACCGTTTCAATTCAATGTAAAAAAGATTTTTTAAAGTATGTTTTGTTTAACTACACCACTAGAGCACATTGATTTATTAATCATCGGCTATTGGATATCAAACACATGGGGCCTAATTCACAAAGGTCTCTTAGGAACTGCTAGACAATAAAGCATCCTCTTTGTAAGTCTTTCAGCATTGCACTGCGAGATCGCAAAGTTGCGAGAGTTTAGTGAATTAGGCCCATGGTCATTTTGACAGTCGTGGAGAGGAAACCCGCAACATGTTTTTTCCATTAGTAGCAAGGGATCTTTTTTTATGCACCGTCCCATAGACAGGATAGCGCATACCATAGCCTTTGGTATACCAGTCGTGGTGCACTGGCTAGAACGAGAAATAGCCCAATGGGCCCACCGACGGGGATCGATCCTAGATATACTCGCATAAGGTTACCACTGGGCTACGTCCCGCCCAAATTCAATATAGATTACAGAGAAAACTTGATCTACTTTTAGCACTATGACATTTAAGCGGCTGCCATAACGTCGCAGAGCCTGCCACAGACCACAATTAATTTCCCTATATGTTTCTATATAGCCTTAGTGGCTATAACATTTGTATTAATATCAGCAGGCCCGTGGATTTTTGTATGTACCTTTGCCTACCTGGGGGAAACATACCCTGAAAAGGACAACCCCTGTTGTCCAGCTCTTTCTCCGAGCATATTGGTTTAAACAAACACACCCTCTAAACCTGGCTGGAATACTCACATTTTACATAAAAGCACTACTTTTGCATGGGCCTACTTAGATGACCACAGATATGACATTTTACCCTTTGTCATTAGACCGTCTAAATGCTTTCAGTGTCAAGGCTGGGGACATACAATTAAACATTGCAGACACAAAAAGGGTCTACCAGTTTGCTTTCGATGTGCTCAAAAACATCCTAAACGTCCCAGAAACAACCCCTGCACTGGTGCCCGTTTCTGCGTTAACTGCGGAGGGAACCACTGTGCCATGACACTAGATGTCCAGACCGTCTAAAAGCTTTCAAAATTTTGGCCCAAAGAACTCGGCAAAAGGTAGCTCCCAAATCGCCTTCCGGTAAGAATACGAATCCCAAACTCCCGTCTAAGGTTTGGGATGTCCAGGGGCAGATTTCTTATGTCGATAAGGTTAGAGTTCCTGTGACAGCGAGTCACAGTTCTGCGGCACCTCCCAATGATGGGATCACGGGTCTTCAGCTAGTCAAGACACTCAAAGGACTGTTTCTAAATGGCGGAATCCACCCCAAACCACTCTCAAACTTTTCTAATCACGATGTCTCCCGAGCCCTTAAGGGAGCATGTGATTTACTTAAATATCACGCTGGAATTGATATTTCTGCCTCGAGTGTTGAAACCAGAACTCACAACTGGTATCAGAACACATTTCCTGTAAATCCAAACCAAGAAGATGAGATTGGAGTGGATGGGGATAAGTCTAGGTACATTAAAACTGATCAGGAAATATTCCTGATCACCCAAAGAGGTAAATTGGATAAAAAAATAATAAAAAAATATTTGATTTTTTATTCGTAGTTTGATACATTCTGCCATCATTATGGGGGACACTTCTGCTCATATTAGTAATAGTCCACGTCCAAATGGACAAACTAATACTACAAGTGGTGGACTTATCATTCTTCAGTTGAATGCAAAGGGCCTTCATTCGTCAGGTCATGGTCAGGAATTGGTAAGCTTTATGAAACAAAACAGCCCAGCTCCTGACATTATTTGTGTCCAGGAAACATGGATTGACCCATCAAAAAAAGGCAAAAAAACATCCACTAGCAATTATAAAATTCCTGGTTATACAGGTGAATTTTATACTAATAATAATTTTACTGCTAGAGGAGGCCTGGCCACTTATGTTAAAAATAACCTGTCATATAAAATTCTCCCTCACACGAATCACTCTCCATGCATACAAGCTCTGAGGCTTAGAATTCTTGGAAAAGATAATAATATTGACATTGTTAATATATATATGTAAGCCCTGGAACAGCACAGGCATCCCTGGTCGTAAACGACTATATGGAACTTACTAAACATCTGGGTAATGATATGATTTTAGTTGGTGATTTCAACTCCTACAACACCCTCTGGGGATCCAGATGTACCTCCACTCAGGGTTCCATAGTGGAGGAATTCCTGGATCTAAAAGATCTAGTATGTCTCAACGATGATTCACCAACATTTCTGTCAGATATTCATGGCACATTTTCTTGTATTGATCTATCATTGGTCAGTTCAAAGATGGCTAGTAAATGTGAATGGTATGTTACAAATAATTTAAATAGTGATCATTACCCAATATTTATTAAATATAACATAATTTCAGAGTGGTCAGATATGCCTAGACATATCTCCAAATGGAAATTGGATAAAGCCAATTGGAAGGGCTTTTATGATAGCTGTTTCAACTTAAACCACGGCTCCCTTTTCTCAAATAATATTGATCTTTTCAATAAAAATATTACCGAAGCCATAGATACTATAGCCAAACGGTGTATACCCGTGACAAAAGGATTTTGTTCATCCAAAAATGTCCCATGGTGGAACAATGATCTGTCTGAATCCATTAAATTGAGAAATAATTTGAGACGTTAATTTTAAAAAGATAAATCTAATGAAGAATTGTTTAGATTTTAAAAAAAAGCTAAACATGCAGTTGCAGCTAAAGTCCTCGAAGCCAAGAAGTCGTCTTGGGAAGCCTTTTGTTCTACTATCACAATTTCCACATCTTCTAGTGAGGTTTGGTCAACAACAAAAAAGAATACAGGGGAAAAAGTCTTCTACTATCAAAGTTTTAAGTAAAAATAAAACAAATATGAGCAGCCAAGGAAAAGCTGATCTCTTGGCAGATACGTTTCGATTCAATAGTAGAAATGATAACTTTTCCCCTCTCTTCAAAACAAATAAGGAGGAATTGGAACAGGTAAATAGCCTTCCACGAAATGCAAACTATTCTGATGACAGTTTAAATTTCAATGCACCCTTCACTATGGACGAATTTATTAGAGCCTTCCAATATAAAAAGGGTATAGCAACAGGACCCAATACATTTTCTTATGGATTTTTTAAAAATATGCCCATTAAAACATTGGACAGCTTTTTAATGCTATTCAATCAAATTTGGAAACAAGGCTATATCCCGGCCGAATGGAAAAAGGCCGATGTATTTAGTCTTCCCAAATATGGGAAGGACCTTTCCGATCCCAAAAATTATCGACCTATTTCTTTGACCTCGAACCTGTGTAAAACTATGGAGGCCATGGTAAATAACAGGTTAACCCATTACCTTGAATCGAATAATTTAATTACTAATCTTCAAAGTGGCTTTCGTAAAAACCACATCACCGTTGACCACCTTGTTCGTCTCCAAACCCATTTAAATCAGGCTTTTGCCAAAGGGAACAAGGTGGTTGGTGTCTTCGTTGATATAGAAAAGGCGTATGACATGACATGGCGACATGGCATATTGCTTAAACTCTATAAATTAGGAACTCGAGGACAAATGTTTAATTTTATTGAAAAATGTATTCACAATAGGTCGTTTAGAGTTAATGTTAATGGATATTTTTCCCAAGAACTATCCTTGGATAACGGCATTCCACAAGGCTCAGTTATTGCCCCCACCCTTTTTAGTATTTTCATTAATGATCCGAGTTCTTATATGCTTGATATTGTCGAAACAAACAAAACTAAAAGTCCCCTTAACCTAGGCCTTTTTGCCGATCATACGGCACTTAAACGTTTTATCCAAAAGGATATTATAAGTTGTAGAAGCATCACGAGGGGTATATGGCTTTTTATGTACCCTCTGTGTGTTCTTTTACCCCGAGCCGAAGGCGAGGGGGTAAAAGAGCACACAGAGGGTACATAAAAAGCCATATACCCCGAGAGATGCTTCTACAACGAATTTATCTTGCCGACATGTTAAACCATATAGCCAAATAATCAAAATAACGCCAGAAAATAATTGTTAACAATTTATTAACGGAGCCGTACCACGCGGACGCGAACGAAACCACTTGCCAGTGACGAAAAATAGTTCCGTCGATAAACGAGTTTTTAACTTCAAATGTTTGTAATACGAAATTGTCTGAAACAGATATTAATAACAAAAATAAAAAACACTTTTTTTTTATTAGAAATGTATGTAGTAAAAAAATAAAAATATTAAAAAAACAAAACAACAACAACTGTTGCTAATCGCGCATTAATACAATAACACCACGACCGTAATTAGGTGGCCGAGTTCAACATTGCAGCTTTTAAAAGTATTGAAATAGTGTATTTTATAGTAAAAATAAAATTAATTATGTATACTTGGTTGATTATCAATGTTATTTATAATCTAATTATTGCTTTAGCATTAACTGGGGCGGCTGGAAACTGTTGGAAATTACAGACGGGGTATAAGAGAATTTGGCTCCGCCCACAGGGGGATAAGGGATTTGTCCAACGGCAAACAACCAATGGGATTAAAGAATTTTACATGAAGGCGAGATAATAATAATTTCCAGTCTTGGGCAGATCAATTGGGGGTCAAAATCTCCTTCAAAAAAACTGTTTGTATACTCTTTCATAATAAACTAGTTCCTTCCCGGGAAAAATTAAACTTAAATCTAAATGGGACGGTTATTGCCCAAGTCAATAAAATAAAATTCCTCGGTATTACATTTAACTATAATCTTAGATTTAAGTCCCATATTACTGAAATAATTTCTAAATCTAAACATTTTATTAATATTTTAAAAGTGCTTTCTGGGACCGATTGGGGTTCCGACAGCAAAACCTTGCTTAAAATTTATAATGCCCACATCTTATCTAGACTGCAATATGGGGCACAAACTTTTTGTTGTGCTCCCAGACCCCTATTACAAAGGTTGGATAGGATCCAAAACCAAGCACTTAGAATTATTGCCAAAGTTCCTAAATGCACCCCTATAGACAGTTTATATACCGAATTAGGAGTACCTCCCCTTGAAATTAGAAGACAATGCCTATGTCTTTAATATTGGTTAAACAAAAAAAGTCTTACACCTGACAGTCCTGTCTCACAACTTACTCCAGACAATTTAAACCCTATAGGTCTAAAATCAAAATCAACACAAAATCTGGGCGACTCTTTTGTTACTTTTGTGTCTAAAATAGCCGATGAGGCTGGTATATTGGAGACCCCCATAGTCAATGTTAAATGCCAAAGTACCAATCCCTGGGAACTAATTCAACCAAATATTCCCTTTTTTTATCAAAAAAGAAGTAGACAAAACTGATATACCACTTTTAAAAAAAAGTAATTTTCCAGGCATCCCGCTATGATAATTATAATAATTACACTCATATATATATACAGATGGATCGAAAGATCCCACGTTGGGCAATACCGGAATGGCCTTTGTGGTTAATGGTGATGGTAATTCTCAAATAGGCTCGCACATCTGATTACCTGACAATTTATCTGTATTTACAACAGAATTAGCTGCCACCCAGCAAGCCCTAGTTTGGATCAAATCAAATACACCTGGTAATTATGTAATATTTACAGATAGTCTTAGTAGTCTTCAGGCTTTAAAAAGTGGTAAAAACGCAAGACAAGATCTTACTAACGCTATACATATACTTATTACCGATTTGACCAAACTGGGATTCAATGTTGTATTAGAATGGGTACCAGCTCATGTTGGAATCCCGGGAAACGAAGCTGCGGACCGTTTGGCCAAACAATCCCTACTAGAAACTAAAATATCCCCTTTGGTAAAGTTAGGGGTTACTGAACTCTTTTCCATAGCTAAACTTTCTATTTTCCAGCAATGGCAAAATGACTCGGATCAGAAAACAAGGCCCTGACATTATGCCTTTAAACCTGAAGTTCATACAATTGGTCCTATCTTAAATAATGTTAAAAATACTGGTACTTTAACTACACTTAGAGTAGGACAATCGGTGGGTCTAAAGGACACTATGCATATGTTGGGATTAACTAAATCTGATAAATGTGATAAATGCCATGTTGTTGAAAATGTTGGTCACTATTTATTCAAATGCGACCTTTATCGAGAACACCGTGAGGCTTTAGAGAAAATGTTTTCCGATATAAATATATCTTTCAATCCTATTAATCTTTTAAATCCCGATAAAGTTAACAGTCAAATTATTTTTAAAGCCTTATTAAAATATGTTTCAGATACAGGGATTAAAATCTAAACTATGTATATTGAAAATTAACTGTTCGCATTGGTCCTCTTACCTCGCCTGTTAAGGCCCCTTTTCTATCACCACCACCACCACCAACCACCCCCATGTGTGTGGGGTTTTTTTATTTTTTTTTATCATCGTATACAGTGTTAATCACTGGACTGTTTTGAGAGGGGCCCATGACCATTTTTCTTTTGAGGACTTCCGGGGTCCATATCCCCCCCCCCCCCCCCCCCCCGCGGATTTACTCTCAGCGGGCTTGGGCTTGCCTCTTTTGGAGTATCGCGACTCCCTCCCTCCACTTTTACCAAATCCAGGATCCGCTCCTGGCTAGCCTACCCTCCCCTTTTGGCCGCCACTGGCGATTGTACTTTAGTAAGTTGGGCAGTGTGTCTAAATGTCTTTCTCGATGATAGATTGTTACCCAGAACTAGGAATAACCGCTTCTGGAAAGGACCACTTAAGTATTCATAATTCATATTGCCCTACTGTGGCATCGTTAAACATTCCTTCCTTCATTCATATACCCCTAGACATTACATTCACTGTAAATATCCCCCTCAAATATAGAACTTAATATCTGGCGCCCTTGTATATATCAACCTAAATCCTAGTCTTTTGTCTTGGCTCTACTTTTTTTTCTTCTTTTTTTCCTTTTTTTTTAATGTGGCTTTTTTGTTCGTTTGTCCGGGTGGGGTTTTTTGTGGGTTTTTAGTGGGTTTTTTGTATGTTTGTTTTGTGGGATTTTTTTTTTTCTCCCCTTCTTTATAATAATTGTATATGTATATATGTATATATGCTGTGTGTGTGTGTGTGTGTGTGTGTGTGTGTGTGTGTGTGTGTGTGTGTGTGTGTGTGTGTGTGTGTTATGTTCTATGTTTTATGCTGTGTTTTATACGTTTAATTTATCAAGGGTTACACTGCGTCTAATCTCTCTGGCAGGAGTAATACGCTGTATATTAGTAATACTTATACGTTTTAACTTTTTCACTTTTGTTCTTAACCATATGTGATTAATAAAAACAAAATTATTTTAGGTATTTTAATAATTATGTGACCCCTATTGGAACTACATCTCGTATGGATTGGTATCCTTATTGGGATTCCAGAGGGGGTTTAACATTAATATTGCCCACAATTTTACTTTACTTTTATACGATGTTTTAAATTATTATTATTGTTTTATTGTTATTTTATTATTTACCTTCTTTTTCTTTTTTTTCTTTTCCTTCTCATTGTTTTAAATGGATGTTAAAAGTTAGGTGATAGCTCTTTTGACTTAAGTTAAGTCACAGCACCAATCACATAGATTTATGCGGGTTCATGTTATGGTAATATGGAGATATCATTCATCAATCTCCACTTTCCAATTCTTAACATTTCCATTATGGTGGAGGTGGTGGATGGGATGGCCTAGGGAAATGAATTAAAAATGGGGCAGACCTTCCCGTCTACTCTCCTCCGACATAAATACCAGATTAACCAGACATATTTTATTGTCAATATTCTACTTTTTACGTAATCATTTGTAGAAACTCTTTTTAACCCTTTGTATAAACACTTTTTAACTTCCTTGTAAATAAAGTTTATTTAATCATTAATTAGTATTTTTATCTAATCATTTGTATAAACGTTTTAAATTTTATTTTTATTTTTTTACTAACACTCTCCCCACCCCTCTCGTTGTGAGCACAGTTTCTGGCCCTAGTCAGAAATCGCGCTCGCAACGAGCGTGCTTGAACATTAAATTGATATAAGCACGTTAATTCCCGACATCTGACCTGACAGTCATTTGTGGGCATACATACATACATGGGCCGAAATTACCACAAACAAGTCTTCAATGTCAACAAGTTACACATGTTTCCAAACTACATGCTCTCCCGTGTCACTCCAGTCAAATAGTTGCCACTTCATAGCTGTCTGCCATGAAATAATCACAGTCAAACTGCAGACTTCTTGCGCGAACAAATTTCCAGATTTTCGACAACCAAATGGGAAGATAACTGTAATCTGATGCCAGCCCAGACTGAACCCGTGAAAGTAGACATTAAGTTTGGTTAATCTTCAGACCTAACACATCTTGATAAAAATACAACAGGGAGAAACAAGAATCTGTGACGTTTTTAAAATTATGAAAAATGTTTTTCGTGGCATTACAATCACCACGAAAAATCATGATGACTGTAAATACTTCGGATGTACGGAAATGGATATTCCAGATAATAAGGTATATGTACTGTCTGATTTCAACTGTCAAAAATATATTTGTTTAATAGTGAACGATACGAAAGAAAAAAAGAAATGTTTTATTTAACGACGCACTCAACCCATTTTATTTACGCTTACGCTGTGTAACCAAAAAACCATAAAACAGCACACGATTTCTGAAAATCTCGTATTTATTGAGGTGACCACAGGTCAAATGGTCAAGGCATTTCAACAACAGTTTCGAAGGGAATGTTTTATTTAACGACGCACTCAACACATTTTATTTACGGTTATATAGCGTCGGACATATGGTTAAGGACCACGCAGATATTGAGAGAGGAAACCCGCTGTCGCCACTCCAAGGGCTACTCGTTTCGATTAGCAGCAAGGGATCTTTTATATGCACCATCCCACAGTCAGGATAACACATACCACGGCCTTTGATATACCAGTCGTGGAGCACTGGCTGGAACGACAAAGTCCAATGGGCCCACCAACGGGGAACGCTCCCAGACTGACCGCGCATCAAGCGAGTGCTGTACCACTGAGCTACGTCCCGCCCCCCTTTCTGACAGGTAGAGGGCGAGATTGATAAAACGCCAGGTGTGGGTTTCTTCTCTTGCTTCCTTCCATCTGTAAACAAAACAAAACAAAAAAATAAAGAAAGCATTATAATATTTGTATACTTCTAAACTATATACCTAACGTTTTGCTATTTCGTTTGCATTAAAAAGATTAAAGGGACATTCCTGAGTTTGCTGCAATGTTTAAGATGTTATCAACTAACAGAGACTTTTTGACGACTGTAATGACATATCAAATATATTTTTTTGGCATAAACTATTAGTGACTGTATTTTAAAAATGTTTCTGATCGTTCTAATATTTGTATTAGGTAAAATTTCAAGACAAAATCCAATTTGGGCTTCTTAAAAATATTAAGACGACTAGAAACACATTGAATATACAGACACTGATATTCTAAACAAGAAAATATATTTAATATGTAAGTTGAATCGTAGAAATATTTTATTAGTCGGAAACATCTTACAATGCAGCAAACTCGGGAATGTCCCTTTAAAACACAGAGCCCATTCTCGTAATTGCAACTTCTGTATAGAATAAATCCTTTTACTTCTGACTTTGTTTTCAGTATTTCACACGGATAATAATTAACCACTAACAGAGTTACATTTGTCATTATTAAAAAAAAAAAATCGTTATTTGTTTTTTATATCAATTGATTATAATTCCCGGCTGAATCAATATCCGGTTTTGTATTGCGTCCAATAAGTGAACCTTATTGCAGTCGAAAAATAGACCGGCCTCGGTGGCGTCGTGGTTAGGCCATCGGTCTACAGGCTGGTAGGTACTGGGTTCGGATCCCAATCGAGGCATGGGATTTTTAATCCAGATACCGACTCAAAACCCTGAGTAAGTGCTCCGCAAGGCTCAGTGGGTAGGTGTAAACCACTTGCACCGACCAGTGATCCATAACTGGTTCAACAAAGGCTATGGTTTGTGCTATCCTGCCTGTGGGAAGCGCAACTAAAAGATCCCTTGCTGCTAATCGGAAAGAGTAACCCATGTTGTGGCGACAGCGGGTTTCCTCTAAAAATCTGTGTGGTCCTTAACCATATGTCTGACGCCATATAACCGTAAATAAAATGTGTTGAGTGCGTCGTTAAATAAAATATTTCTTTCTTTCTTTTTTCGAAAAATAGCTGTGGTATGGTTTCTGGATGGCTACAGTTTTGATCCAACATCACTTAGTAAATCGATGGAAATTAAACTAATTTAATAACACTCACTGGCTAGCTAGTTGTCCTCTAGCTTAGCTTAGCTTAGTAACTGGTTTAACGTGTCTATACCACTAGGGTTTCTAACACGCCTATTCCGAGTCCGGTCTCCGATAGGATCGGGGGTCTGACTCGGGATAGGGATAATCTACCAAATACGGTCAATTTGTTGGGGGTTTTTTGGGGGTTTTTTTAAACAATATTTATTAACGTTTAACGTTTGGGATTGACCAACAGGCGATGCCTATATTAAGGTCTCTCCCTACATTTTACAAATACAATTTTTACAAAACATAGCAGACAAAACAATAGTTGCGAGAAAAACAATCACACACAACACATGAGAAATGAATAGAAACAGGAGGACAGACAGACAGAAAGAGAGAGAGAGAGGGAGGGAGAGAGAGACAGAGAGAGAGAGAATGAATGAATGAGAATTGTCAGATAATGTCAAAGCGTTTGCTTGCAACAATAAACTGTTGAACCATTTTAAACATCTCAACGTTTTCTTGGTCATCAAAATTTGAATTTCCAAGTAAAAGCACTTTGTAATTTAAATTTGAGTAAGCAAATAGAAATTGAGCACGTTGTATGTCATAGTTTGGGCAATGGAGTAAGAAATGTTCAGAATTCTCAATAGGATAGCCACAGGCACAGATTGGAGTATCCGATATCAAACGTGTAAATTTGTGTCCATTTAGGTCGCTAATATTTAGACGAAGACGACAGTGTAATATCTCTGGTCTTCTCTCACACGTGTAAAAATAAAATGGAGTTTTAGTTTTGTTTGCATATAAGTGTTTTTTAAAGCAACTTATGGATAAAGAATTTCTAGTATTTAGTGGTAGTTTGTTCCATAATTTAACTCCTGAAGGGAAGAACGAATCAGAAAATACTTTTGTTCGGCTTCTAAATCCCTGCAAGTGAACAGCATCACGCAACGGGTAGCGAGAATGTTCTGATACTGTGAAATTTTGAATATTAACACCAAAAGTATAAAAAGAGGGGGAAATTGGGGTTAATAAATTTTGACTGCGACCTTAAAGAAAAATATTAACATTCCTAACCTATATTAATTATTAATATAATATAATTTTGGCGCAAATTTAGATGGGCTGGTCTAAAATTAATAATAATTATTAAATAGTATTCATTAAGCCCATGGGAGGTTAGGAGGAAAGGCTATAGAGTTTGTCCTCTAGCCAAATCTTGTTTCTGTATTTGGTCAGGGATAGAGAGTAGGCTATGTAACAGTTTGATCATTTCCCACAATCAAATGGTAACCTTGTACTGTTTCTTAAATACACACATTTTCCTAAATCTGACACCACAGACAATTAATCTGATATATAGTCATTATTTTTCTAAACAGAGAGTTGTAACATATAAATATTTACATTTCATTATATACATACAAACATAGAAAAAAAATTAATAAAGAAAGCTATGAAAAAAGTAAGTACTAGAAAGTCATTCAAACACGAGTACATAACGTTTATGGGGGTCATACAGTTATCGCCTAATATCGGTGGCTTCAAAGTATTGTGTGCTTAATAAATGAATGTGATAGATAACGGTTTCATAGAAAACAATTTCTATGGAGTCATCGACATTAACTGGAGGTTCACAAGATAATATCTTAGCAATAAAAACAGAATCGGGAAGGTTGTGAAGAGTGACATTGTTTCCACCGGCCCGATGTCTAGAAGAGATATCCAAAATTCGTTTTATATATATTGGGGCGGGACGTAGCCCAGTGATAAAGCGCTCGCTTGATGCGCAGTCGGTTCGATCCCCGTCAGTGGGCCCATTGGGGTTTTTGCCAGTGTACCACGACTGGTACATCAAAGGCCGTGGTATGTGCTATCCTGTCTGTGGGATGGTGCATATAAAAGATTCCTTGCTGCTAATCGAAAAAGAGTAGCCCATGAAGTGGCGACAGGGGGTTTCCTCTCACAATATCTGCGTGATCCTTAACCATATGTCCAACGCCATATAACCGTAAATACAATGTGTTGAGTGCGTCATTAAATAAAACATTTCCATCCTTAATTAGAGGTAAATGTTCCACTCTCTAATTAGATCCCACAGACACGCAGTTTTAACGTCTACGTCAGTAAATCTAAATATACCCTGTGTTTAGATTATGTACGGGAAAATATGTGTTATGTGGGTTTATTTGTAAAAACAACAATAAAAAACCCACAATAAAACAACACCCCCCCCCCCAAAAAAAAAGAAGAAAACCCAACAAAAAAAACCCAAAAACCCCCAACAAACCCAAACCCAAACCCAAACCCAAAAATTGCTGACATTTAAATGAACTGTCCAGAGTTTCCTATCATTGTAACATGTTTCTATTAAAATGTTATAACGAATACAATTATAGACAAAATACTTCTTCTTCTGCGATCCCAAAGCCATGCTCAGAATTCCAGTCCTGTTCTCTCACTAGGAAGTCTGCTGTCCCTCGAAGGGACGTCGCCGGTCCCCATAGTTTATTTTTAAGGTCCACACATGCATTTTATATATAAATTGCTGTGTTTGTTTTGTTTAACGACGCCACAGAGAAAACCCGCTACATTGTTTTCTAATGCAGCAAGGGATCTTTTGTATGCACTTTCCCACATACAGTAAAACACATACCACAGCCTTTGTCCAGTTGTGGTGCACTGGTTGGAAAATGAAAAAAAATCCCATCAGCAGAATGGATCCACCGAGGTAGTTCTATCCTGCGACACAAGCACCTCAGGAGAACACGCAACCGACTGAGCTAAATCCCGCCCCAAATTGCTGTGTAGAATATCAGTGTATTTCTGATTGCTGAACCGGCCTCGGTGGCGTCGTGGTTAGGCCATCGGTCTACAGGCTGGTAGGTACTGGGTTCGGATTCCAGTCGAGGATTTTTAATCCAGATACCGACTCCAAACCCTGAGTGAGTGCACCGCAAGGCTCAAATGGGTAGGTGTAAACCACTTGCACCGACCAGTGATCCATAACTGGTTCAACAAAGGCTATGGTTTGTACTATCCTGCCTGTGGGAAGCGCAAATAAAAGATCCCTTGCTGCTAATCGGAAAGAGTAGCCCATGTAGTGGCGACAGCGGGTTTCCTCTCCAAATCTGTGTGGTCCTTAACCATATGTCTGACGCCATATAACCGTAAATAAAATGTGTTGAGTGCGTCGTTAAATAAAACATTTCTTTCTTTCTTTCTGATTGTTGAACTGTTTGTAAGTAGTCCAAACTGGATTTGGACTCCCAATAATTTTGAACATACGAAATCATATATGTTAGGAAACAATGCCTGTTAACTGAAGTTACAATTAATCCTGATAAGCCCCCTATTCTACAAACTGCTGCTGAAATGGCAATACAGGGCTTAAGCACTGGAATGGAAAACAGTTTGTGTTGTTTAATGACACCACTAGAGCACATTGATTTTTTAATCATCGGTTATATGATGTTAAATTTCATTTTGTATCCTAAAACAGGTTTTTCCGTACGTACGAAATTATTTGAAGACAAAATCCAGTTTGGGCTTCTTACAGATATTAAGACGACCAGAAACACATTGAATATACAGACACTGATATTGTAAACAAGAAAATATATTTAATATGTAAGTTTAATCATAGAAATATTTTATTAGTCGGAAACATCTTACAATGCAGCAAACTCAGGAATGTCTCTTTAATGAAAATGTAAACGAAAACAAAAACAAACATAAAAAGAAAAAAGAAAACGAAAACAAAAACGAAAAACTAAAAAAAAACTAAAAGCAAAGCAAACACAAATAAACCAAACAAAAAATAAATATAAAAGAGAGAAAACCCGCAGACTAGTTTCTTACAATACTGAAATTATTAGCGTTTGTTTCTTTCAATAAAATTATATTCATTACAAAATTCAGGCTGACCCCATGCTTTACATTAAAAAGACCATGTCAATATGAAAATCATTAATATGTGAACAGAACATGACACGGTTCAGTTCATTATCACTTTTTGGCCACGGAACTATATTCCGTCCCTTCATTTTATAAAAATATTTTTTGGTAAATAATTTCAGTTTTGTTTCACGTAAGAAGAAACGTAAAAGTGTTTTGGAAATAACAAAACAATACTATTTTTGTGTGCAATTTTCAAATTAATCGGCTCAGAAATAAATAACTTGTAGTAAATTCCATTCTTGTGTGACTGACTTTAGATCTACCTTCCATTTTGAGCCACATACTATTGATATATCTTCTCTCTTTTTTCGGCCACATACTATTGATATATAATTTTGAAAACTAAAACGTTTACACGAGCGTAGGAAGGTGCCAAAAAGTGTGGGGGGGGGGGGCACATTTTTTATATTTACACACTTTTACACTATTATAAAGCAAATATAAATCAAAATATCTGAAAAGGAGGGGGCACATACCCCCCTTTCCCCCCCCCCCCGTGTTTTCTACGCCAGTTCATTTTCTGTTACACGTGTATCCAAATGAACTTGAACATAAAGCGTTAATTGTAATGTCTGAAGTGATTTCTTTCTTCACTTTTACATTAGGAAATGATCAATCGTCTTCACGTATTGACTTACACTAACTCATTAAAGTCTCATATATCTTCCTTTGTTAAAGTAGCATCGGACAACCACAAAATAGCATTTTACGGATCAGCTACCGGACATAATTCTATAACTACTGAGTTGATCTCATCAAAAACACTAGGGACAAAACAAGTTAATTGATCTGGAGACTGACATGTTCTTGAGTTGATCTCATTAAAGATGTCTGTAACTCGGATCTAACCGACAAAATACACAGACGTGTGTTGTTGGGAAAGTAATATTTCATGTGGAGGCAACTCGCATTAATTTCATGTCGCATTTTAATCTGCCCACCGTCACTTGCATTAATTTAGGGACGCAGTACTTTCAGGATCCACAGTGTATATGTGGCATGCTAATTTGATACTTTCAATGCAACATTGCAATTGAAGTAGTTTTATTTAACGGCTTCAATCACCAGCTCAGCATCATATCCAGAACCAACAATGCTACACTCCAATGGATTCCAGCACACTGTGGCATCACAGGAAACGAGTCTGCTGACAAACTAGCCAAACAGACATTTGAATGTCAACAACACCATCACTGAGTGTCACTTCCAGAAACAAGATGGCGGTCATTGCGTGACACGGTGTTTCAGGCTCGTCATACAAGGTGCGAAATGTCTGTTGACTGACTTTCTGGAACTGGTTTGTGGCATGCAATACGTCACGAACATCTGCAGTATATTTACTATATACGTTTGCAAAATCTGGAATTTAATGAATAACTTTTGACAATAGCTATTTGTGACGTCACGCGCACTTGTATGAACACGTGCTATTGAAATTTACAGTGAAAGTTCACCATTTAGTCAAAGTATCTTGTTTATTTTTATGGCTGACAAAGACACGCCTGATCGACCATTAAAACGTTTTATCGGAAGAAAAACGTTGTATGGCATTAACTATGTCGGATCCAAACTACGAATCTAGACTTGCCTCGAAGAGCAAGGCCATAGAAACTTCCACTTTGTTTAAAGCTGATATCACATGTATTGCCAAAGAACTAAGAAATATATTGATGCCTGATATTCGTATTTTACTGGAGGAAATGCATAAGCCACTGATGGAAGATTTTGAAAAGCTATCTTCTGCACATTCCGAATTAATCGCCGAAAATGAAAACTTGAAAGTTCGTATCGATGACTTTGAGCAGTACACCCGTAGGTACAGTCTGTGTCTTTCTGGCATTAAGGAAAGTGCAACTGAAAACACTGATGAACTTGTCCTTGATTTCGCAAAAAACCGCTCTAAAAATTGAACTTGACAAATGGGAAATAGATGGATCTCATCGAATGGGGACCCCCCCCCCCCCCACACACACACACACACACACACCCCTCATAGGATTGTTGTCGGGCCATTATCGTTCGTTTTGCAACGAACCAAGCGCGTTGTCGGTTCAACCAAGCACGGTCAGACTTGAAAATCTACCTTACACCCGATGGAAAGAAGGTGTACGTGAACGAGGATATGACAAAATTCAAACACCACCTGTTGTTAGAAAGTCTAAAATTTCGACGTGACGGAAATCTGTTTCATGTTTGGACCAGTGATGCGAAGGTATTCGTAAAAGCGAAAGAGAACGGAAAGCGCGAACTAGTCCGGGATGTGAACGACTTAACAAAGTTTCTGAAGTTAAAAGTGTCTTTAACGAAATTACTGTCAAACTAGGGACAAAACAAAACAAAAACTGTGGTACAGTGCAAACTATCAAAAGCTCTTATCTATTAATTTTTTTTTTTTTTTTTTTTTTTTTTTTTTTTTTAAAGTAAGTGTGCGCTACCAATGCTGAAGTAAGTACCCCACCCCCTATGATTTTTAATTGGTTATAATGTTTTGATATATCTCCTAATGGTATATTGACCTGGTACACCATTAGTTGTTGTTGTTTGTTGGTGGGTTTTTGTTGTGTGTGTGTGTGTGTGTGTGTGTGTGTGTGTGTCCGAATTTAGTTAAACACACTTAGTGGGTGTGTTTCAGTGTACCCCCCCCCCCCCCCATAGACCCGAACGTGTTATAAAAAACTGGTGCACTATTTTTGTCCCGATCTGTGACTGAGAGGGGGTGGGTGGGTGGGTGCAACTTGGGAGAAATTGCATACTTGTGTGCATATATGTTTTTGCAAGTGTATGTATGCCTATAGTACTACCTGTATGTGTTCTGCTTTGTTGTTAATATTCTGTTATGATTATAACCAAATGCTACACACCTTACCTCTCCATGACCTTGTTTACACATTTAGCTACTTTTTCTATTTTTGTTCATTGTTTGTCTTTCCTGTCCTATCTATTACTTTACTGTCTTTCCTTTACCTGAATGGTTAAAATTAAAAATCATGTTCAATGTTGCCTTTAAAGGTATATTGTCACAGACCACTGACCTATTTAATGGTCTAATAAAGTATTACCTGAACAAAAATAATTTGATTTGTCCATAAATGTACTTTATTCAACCATCTTCATAACCACCATACTCCATTTATTAATGATATTTTGTAAAAATAATTGAATTATGGCAATGGTCCATAATTCAAAAACTAAAATTGCCAAGAGGGTTGACATGAATTTCACTCCATCATGGTTCAGTTACGGTGATGCGATAGCTAGATATGCTTTCCAACAATTAATGTAATTTTTATTTATTATCCATTCTTAGAGAAATAAGGTATTTAAATCCGTAACAGTATGCCTTTAAATGTATTGGTAGAAAAAAAATGAGTGTCACTTAGCTGCTGGGTATACAGTAGTACACCAAACAAAATCTTTGATATGTTTAATTCCGTTGTATTTTGTACTGTATATTTATTTACCCCAACTCTGTTTCTGTGTGTCCCCTACCTTGCTCACAAATATATTGTTTTATATTTTGGTGTTCGACGTTGATTGATTTAGCGATTTATCGGGCAAGAGTAGGACTTTACTACAGTACTGGATGTGGTAAACAGATCATTGATTTTTTGTGTTTGTGCCTTTTTGTGCAACGAGGTGTATTATTGTTTTTCTTGCTGATATCTTTGTCCGGGGATGTCCATCTAAATCCTGGTCCTTCCCTTACTGTGTCGGCTAGTTTATCTGTTGTCCATCTGAATGTAAATGGTCTTGTGTCAAAAGTGAACCTTATTAAAATGGAATTTTGACGTGATTGCTGTTACAGAAACCCACTTAAACCCAAATATTTTGAATGAAGAAATTATAATTAAGGGATTTAAAGAACCACATCGTAAGGACAGGACTTACAATACTTGGGGCGGTGTAGCAATTTATGTAAAAGAAAATATCATATTAAAATATAGGGATGATATGGATATCCCTGGTCTGGAAGCTCTATGGGTGGAACTAAATCATAATAATACATGGAATCTAATTGAAGAATCGTTTAGTTGTGGCATGGATAATCGAATAAATAAGGTTGTTATGGTCGGAGATTTTAATTCAAATATTTTCGAACGCAACCATCATAAAATCTTTCCTTGTGCAGTAAAATTATGGAACACTGTGTTGCCTGATATTAGAAATTCTTCTTCACTAAAATTGTTTACAATACAAATAAACAAACACGACCCTGCTGTTCCATCCTATTTCTATGAAGGTGATAGAAGGCAACAGATTCTACATAGCCGACTCCGTTTGGGTACCAGTGATTTGAATGGTCACTAATGTGTACATGTGACAGATACCCCTTCATGTATTTGTGGGCACCCAGTTGAAGATGCTGACATTTTTTTTTATGTTTTTGTCCAACATACGCTGCAGCTCGCAATACCCATTTACTGAACTACCGGTATTATAATCTCAAATGTCATACCTTACTATTTGGAGATTCTAATTTACGTGTCCAAGATAATATCTCTATATTTAAATCTGTTCAGAATTTTCTTATTAATAGTAAGTGTTTCGAGATCAATTAACCATTTAACTATTCTAACTGTTTGCTATTTATTCTTTGTTTCTTCTACACACTCCTCTCTTCTATTCCCCCAACTATCCGTGTTATCTTTATTGTAATATTGTTCTAGCCATCTTGATGTATAACATGTATATTTGTTAAATGTAGGGAGAGGCTTTAATATAGGCACTTGCCTGTTGGCCAATCCCAAATTTGATCTGCGAATAAATATTGTTTAGACCAAGACTCTCATAAAAGGGACGTTCAACACAGCCTGGAAAACAAGGACAAGAAGTACTTGTGCAAGTGACCCATCATACACCTAAACCGACGAGAACAAACTCGGTGCACATCTTTATAAACAGCACCTCAATGCCACTGTAACACTGAACCCCAAACTCCAGAGCATGTACTGCAAAGATGTCCAACATATCACAGTATCAGAGAAAACATCTGGTCACAACCCAGAATAATCGGAGAAAATTTTTGGGACGACACAGACGATCTGCTGCTGACTGTGGAGTTCATGGAGGCGGTAAAATTCAAGGAGCATAAAGAAACTGAACGCAGAAGAAGAAGAAGAAGAAGAAGAAGAAGAAGAAGAAGAAGAAGAAGAAGAAGAAGAAGAAGAAGAAGAAAGAAGAAGAAGAGAAGAAGAAGAGAAGAAGAAGAAGAGAAGAAGAAGAAGAAGAAGAAGAAAGAAGAAGAAAGAAGAAGCAGAAGCAGAAGAAGTTTAACGGCTACTGGTTTGAATGCATCTGTTAATGTTCGGGCCTCGCTTACGACTGCTTACATCTCACTAAAAGTATCCCCTTTACCTGACTGATTTTAAAAAAAAAGTATATAATCAGAATTTTTTTTTAATGAATGAATATTTAACGACACTCCAGCATATAAAAGACATCGGCTATTGGGTGTCAGATAGTGGGAAATAAATGAATAAATCGATGATCAACAACAACATGAAAATTCACAGATTAAAAATTAAAACAGCAAATAAATGAATAAATCGATGATCGACAACAACATGAAAATTCACAGATTAAATTTTTTTTAAAACCCAGTGTAAAGAGCTGTGCAAAACTTAAAACTGTCACATGTTATTTTATTGGACACGTTACCTATTCCTGTTAGACTAGTACTAATAAAAAAGTTTGTTTTGTTTAACACCACTAGAGCACACTGATTCATTAATCATCGGCTATTGGACGTCAGACATTTGGTCATTTTTTACATACAGTCTTAGAAAGGAAACCCGCTAAATTTTTCCCCGCTACATTTTTCCATTAGTAGAAAGGGATCTTTTATATGCACCATCCCACAGACAGGATAGCACATACCACGGCCTTTGATATACCAGTCGTGGTGCACTGGTTGGAACAAGACATAGCGCAGTGGGCCTAACGACGGAAATTGATCCCTGTATGTATATATAAAGAAAATAGAAAAATAAAAAGAAGAAAGAAAGAAGTAATGAATTGAAAAAGGAAAGAAATTAAGCAAGAAAGAAAAGAAAGAAAGAAAGGAGAATTAAAGAAAAGCACACACAGAGAGAAAGAGAACTGCACCAAAGTCAACAAACCGCATTATTAAATGGAAATGAAAGAACCACCTTGTGTTACAGAAGATTACTGGGACTTAAGAGATGATTGCGATTCAGCGCCATAAATCACCGTCAACGCGCTAATGTAGGGTCTACTAAACACGCAAACCATCCGACTTTCCTTTCGTCGACGAAGTGACGAATGAGAGTGATATTGGAGTTCTAGAATGGCGTAAAGATTAGATGCTCTCAGATCCTGTAAAGTCTGCGGAAATGTTTTTATTTTTTTAAGAGACCATTCTGACGGAACGTCAGACTGAAGAACAACATAACGGGATTAATTTTGCTGTAGTCGTCAGCTGCAGTGGCGGAACTAAGAGGGGGGGGGGTTCAGGGGCACACCCGCTAAATATTGTGACAGTTATATATATATATAATTCCCCCCCCCCCCCCCATTTTTTTTACGTTGTAGTAGTCGAGAAGTCCCTTCGGCAACGGTTGTGACCTTCGGCCACATGTCATTGGCCCCAACCCCCTAAATGGCTTTTCTTGATCTGCCACTGGGAAGTGTTTTTCATGATCTTCTTACTGCGTGCCACAGTCTAATAATTGGCTGTGCGTAATACCCATTTTACTTCCCAAGTGTACAAATTAAACTGAACGCCATTTTCTAGCTGGGCATCAATTTGTTTGGCAGCGTTGATAACTATTTCAGGAATATCGACGGAGTAGACATTTTTTTTCTTCAATAAAATTTTGAATAAAATATATAATTCCATAATCATTGTTTATGATCACATAGACTAAATATCTCTATGTATAAACACAGATGTTGGAAGCGGGGTGCCCCCTCCCCCCTTCTCCCTCCACCCCCAACTGAAGCTGGAGGGGTCAGGATATGCTTTGTCCAACCCAGATGAAAGGCGATCTAAATATGGATTTGAATTTTTTTTTTTTTTTTACTCCACCAGTTGACAAGAATGTAACTTATATTTCTCCATATTAATAGAAACCGTTTTAATACGAGTTGATCATAAATATTCTAAATTGTTTTATAACAATTATATTTTTTATATATTGTCTTATATATATTTTTTTCAATTGTTGAATATTTAATGATTATTCTTAATTAATTAACAATGAAAAGGATAGTAACTGACAATATAAAAATAATATAAAAATAGATAAAAATAGATAAATAATGTTCACACTATGTTCACACTTACACGAGTCAAAGTGGTTTAACTATACTGGTTCAGCTAATACACTTTTGGTTGGAAATGACGAGCGTTCACGCGCAATCTGATTAAAATTAGCTCTACTGGTCTACCAGTAGATCTAACAGCATTGCGTGGACTCCCATGTCCAGGTGACATTTTATCTATAAATAGCAATTTAAATATCGACCAATTACACTTCGCCTTTTATAGCGTTATTCTGGAGCATACAAATTCTAAAAATATCGGGCGAGACTATTTATGCAATAGGCGATCTATTTCAACATTAAAAAACAGGGGGAAAAGTGCAGTAATAAACTCTGGATTGTATACCAGTATAAACATATTTTATGGCTATACCATCACGGTTTTGTTTATATTAAAATTAGTTTCAGGCATACTTCGTAATTCACCCGAATCATTTCGTATACCCTCGGCATAATAACGAATGTTTTAAAATTCTTTTCAAATCACTGGCATGATTTTGCAAGTAAGGTTTTGACTGGTCGAATGAAAGGTCAACTGGAGCTCCGACGGGGTGCTGTTAGATCCACAGGTAATAGTAATTAACCAGTGGAGCTAATTTTAATTAGATTGACCACATACCGAAGTATTTTAAATATACTGGTTTAATGAAAAGATCGCGTACATACTTACATTTTAAACTGATTTAGCCATACCGGTTTATTTAGACTAGTTTAAAGGGGAAGACCCTAGTTTTAACCCGTAAAAAATGGACACTAATTTTAGTTAATTAACAAACCTGTAATATATTTAAATAAAGTTACAATAGAGTGAAAGAAGAGTCTGTGACGTTGAAACCGGGAAATATTCTTTAAAATAAACATGAACTCAAATCAATAACCGCTACTTCTCAGATGCACGTGCGTTTTTAAAAATATGAAAAATGCATTTCTTTTATTTATTATTTTTATTTTATTTTGTATTAGAAACACCAGGATGACTAGAAACATTTCTGTTCTACAGAAATGGATAATCTAAAGAATAAAATATAAGTAATGTTTGATTTCAGTGATCATAAGCGGCTCTAATAGTGAATGTGCTGTAGTGTTTAAAAACTTGAGTATGTCCCTTTAAATTGTCAACGCTGCTTTAGACTGGTGTCAGTTAGGGTTACATGAAAGCTGTTGATAATTAAAAAGATGGAAGGACAACATTGACGATGTAGTCCGGCAGCAGAGGCAAATTTTGGCTCAACCCAAAAGTTTCTGTTATACATTTTTTTTAATGCTGTTTATTTATTTTTAGGGCATATATAACGGCATCCAGGTGGGTGTAGAGTTGCTAGTAGGGTGCATTTAGTCACCAAAAGGGGAGGGACATAGCCAACCTCCCTAAATATAGAAAATAGTCGAGGTTTCATACCATTGCTAGTATTTTGTTTCAGCTGCTGATGTTAAAAAGAAATTCGTCGGTTGGCAAATATTCTTACTAGCTGAATACAAAACTAATCATATCCTTAATTTTGAAAAAAAGAGGAGAAAATAACAAATAAATAAATAACCACACCAAAAACATACACAAATTCATAAACAAATGCATACACATACACACACACACACACACACACACACACACACACACACAGAGAGAGAGAGAGAGAGAGAGAGAGAGAGAGAGAGAGAGAGAGAGAGAGAGAGAGAGAGAGAGACGGACAGATAGAAGATAGAGACAGAGAGACACGCACGCACATGCGCGCACACATACACACACACACACAAAGAAAAAAGAAGAAAAAACACCACCACCCCAAAAGGAAGACCGAAAAGCAAAAAAAAAAAAAGAAAAAAAAAAAAGCCCACCTCTACCATATATTAATAACAATGTTAGACAAGTAACCGCTGCTATTTTCTATTCCAGAATATCGTCGCCATGATGTCTACCGAGGTCATGTCACGAGGGCCGCTTGCGGCATCTCGAGAAATCATCAACGTCACGGGCTGGGATGTTTTGGCGCGAGTGTTGGAGACGCACGTGCCGTCTGCGCTGAAGATCGACAAGTACGTCACGCCCGTGTGGTGCGTCATAGGAATCCTCGGCAACGTTTTCTCCGCCAAAGTGTGGGCGCTCCGCAGAATGCGCAAATGCAACTCGTCCGCCCTCTACCTCGTGTCTCTGGCAATCACCGACATCACTTTTCTCGTCCTGCACGTCTTCTACGAGCTGCAGTATCCCTGGAAGAAAGGCGTGCTCGACCTTCCCGTGTGGTGTCCGGTCTGGAACGTCATGTACATGATGTCACAGTACACGTGCGTGTTCCTCGTCATGACCTTCACCTGTGAGCGCTTCCTGTCGGTGTGTCATCCTTTCGAATCCGATACTCTCTCCAGTTCCTCCCGGCCACCCAAGATCATCCTCTCCATGCTGCTGCTGGCTCTCCTCCTCGCCCTACCTCAGGCCTACTTCTGGGAGATAAACCCCGGCAACCGGGAATGCCAGCTCCGGACGAAGGAGACGATCGAGACGTTCTATCTGGTTTGGAACTGGTCGTCGGAGATGGCCATGTTCGCCGTCGTGCCCGTCGTCGTGCTGGTTCTCAACATCTGCGTCCTGCGGCAGATCAAGTCCGTGCGGAAGCAGTTCATCGACGACGTCGTCATTCGTAATAAGACCGTGCGCTGTGCCACGACGACGTTCACGCTGCTGTGCATATCGTTCTACCTGATCTTCACCAAGCTGCCGGTCACCATCGTGTTCGCCGTTCAGACGAACATGCAGCTGGGCAGGGCCATGACCATAGACGACATGGCGACAGACGACGCCTGGCAGGCGTACTTTAACTATTTTCTGATCCGGAAGATCGTCGAGGAGATAGGGATTTCGCACCACGCCTGCAACGTGTTTATATACTACGCCACGAGCCACCTGTTCCGCAAACACTCAAAAGAAGCTGTTCACTGGCGGATGTGTGACTATGTGAACAGGCCGACGAGACAGAGACGTTCCGGCCGGTGTACTGATAGATGTTTTGTAAAGTAAACCAGAGACTCGGATGTTGTTAAAGAATATCAGTCCGAAATCACCGCGTCACACGGTGATCATGAACATTGGTGATAGGCAACGGGAAGTCTGGAGTGTCAGCCATGCTTGTTTTGTATCCAGGCTGGTGGGCACAGGGTTCGCAGCCTGGTACCTGGCTCCAACCCAGAGCGAGTTTCTTAAGGGCTCAATGGCCACTACACCCTCTTCTCTTTCACTAACCACTAACCACTAACCAACAAACAACTAACCCACTGTCCTGGACAAACAGCCCAGATAACTGAAGTGTGTGCCCAGGACAGCGTATTTGAACCTTAATCGGGTATAAGCACGAAAATAAGTTGGGTTCGTTGTTTTGTTTTTGTTGTTGTTGGGGTGGGGGATTTGGGGGGGTCCGTTTTAATTGTTGTTGTTGGGGGGTTTTTTTGGGGGGTGGGGGTCTTGCTGCTTTTTCACACCAAACACACAAAACATGTATCGCTAATGACTACGTTATTCATATTCAACTCAAAGTGAGACGGTTTCCAAATAATAATAATAATAATAATAATACTAATAACAATAATAATAAAACACTCGGTCGATATATAAATTTGAGGTAGAGCAAATTCATACGGGGATCAATTGCTGTTGATGGACTGTTTGGAATTTATTTGTCTAAAAAATAATTATAACACAGTAGCTGATCATATCTGTGCAGTCGGTGCCCATTTTCTCTGGGGATTTTGTTGTTTTTTTACATTAAGAAACAACAAATTGAAACCAGGAAGTAAATGAAGTACACTCCTGTCACATTAGCACGGCACAATAGTCTGCGCATGTTAATGACGTTAAAAATAGACTTTAAAGTGCCTATGTCCAATTAACAGAAACAGAAAGGGAGAGAGGAGTAGGTGTGGAGTGCATGGAATCTGGGGAGACGGGAGGGTCGAGAAAATAAACTTTAATTTGCATTTAGCCTGATGGATGGCACATAATACACACACACACACACGCACGCACGCACGCACGCACACGCACACACACACACATATACATACATATATATATATATATATATATATGTGCAGATTTATCCTATAACTTACCCATGATATCCATGTCATAAACCCATGTGATAAGTTTAGTGTATTAACCCGGTTAATAATGGTATGCAAATTTGCAAGGTCTCTAGGTAATGTGTTGCTGTGGATGGGTCATTTGCTTACAAGCCAACAAGACCTGTGTACCTGAGCGCAACGTTTTCAAAGATTTAGTTAAATGCGTGACGTCAAACTAATTTATGCTAATCGTGATGACGTCATATTACGATGGCGGCGACTTTAGTACTGTGATTTACTAAAAGTTTTATTATAATGTTATTTTAGAAGTGTTATAGGATAAATAGAATTCGCTACTTGTGTTTTTTAATATGTAAAATATCAACCTCGTCTAGTTAATCGGTATTTGTCTGGGCAGAGCCTCGACAAATATCGATTAACATAGACTCGGTTGATATTTTCCCATATTAAAAAATACTCGTGACGAATCCTCTATATATATTGTTATTAAATAAAATACAACACAACAAATGGTTATAGTGCAATACCGACATACTGCTCATGTATATTAACCTGATATATAGATAGACATACATACATATATATATATCTATATAAATCGCTGAGTCGAACTAAGAATACTCTTGATTTTACAATGCTCGACCATATATATATATATATATATATATACACACACACACACACACACACACACACACACACACACACACACACACACTCCTATAAACCGAACACCCTCGGGAACAAGGAACACGTCCTGTTTTAAGAGGTCTCTGGTTTAGAGAGGTTCTCTTCCATACAGATACATGTATTTAAAAGGGAACGCAAAAAAACATCCGGTTTTGAGAGCATTCCGGTTGACAGCGGGTCCGGCTTTGAAAGTATATGTACATATATATATATATATATATATATATATATATATATATATATATATATATATATATATATATATATATATAATACAATTTATTGCGACACACACACACATACACACACACACACACACACAAGTATATATATATATATATATATATATATATATATATATATATATATATATATATATATATATATATATATATATTTATATTCTTCAAAAAAGTAGGGGAACTCTAACTAATAAGAATTTACAGTTGCCAAAATTGTAAGGTATATTAGCTGTGGGGAATGGTTATATGATAATAGTGAATTAATTGGGCAAACATTACAACCGGTAGTTCAGTATTACAGGAGGTTTTATGACCACCAAAGATCTTGAAGGACGATTGGGGTCAGAAGTGAAATTTGAAAGTTGACGTTTTTTATCAGTAAATAGCTACAATAAAAATGACTGTAAACAAAACAATAACAACTGTATGATCAACAGAATGAAAAAGATTGACAGAAATAATATTCCACAGGGATTAATGGACCTTCTTGGAAATTGTCAAAATCGAGAATGACACTCCACGCACGTGTACGGGGCAACTACGTGATGCATGTGCAGACTATGGAATGTGTTTTGGTGTGTTGATAAAAAGACCTGAAAGTTCTTTATTGGGATGTCTGTTGTCAAAACGTATGTTCGGTCTAATAGTTGATATTAACATTAATATTTCAGGTTCCCCTACTTTTTTGTAGAGTATATATACACGTGTATGTATGTATGTATGTATGTGTGTATAATATACCGGTATATATATATATATATATATATATATATATATATATATATATATATATATATATATATATATATATATTTTTTCTTTTTTCAAAGGAGCAATTAAGTAAAATTAAATACAAAGTTAACCGTCTTACTATTCTTTCATTGTTGTTATTTAACAATGAAATTTGAACATGCTAGGTATATTTTTATAACGTTGGGAAATAATGTCTGATAGATATGTACATAGAACAGACAAGTATAAACTGGAAATCATCTGCAATGAAATTACATGTAACACATTTACAATTCTTCAGGTCAATTGGGTTAGGTTTCGCCCATCTTCCCGTTTCAATTAATAATCTGTGAGGAGCAATGCGTAGTCTCGTTAAAGAAATTCTATATTTTTCCACAGAAATACTAGCTAAATATGATTGATAACGGAAATTATTTGATAGACAGTGGCGGATCCAGAAAATGTAGTGGGGGGGGGGGGGGGGCAATGACATGAGGCGTAATGCCAATGGAACTTTGGGGGAGGTTTGGAGGGGAACGTAAAAACAAAAGAAAATTAATATATTATGTCAAAAAAGAAACGCATAGGCAAAATATTCATTGAATTATCTCTAATACAAAATGTCATAATTTCGTTATTTATGATCGTATCACAGTCAAATTTGATATGAGTATGTGACAATGGTCTTGCTATGGACTGACGGTAGTGGAGGCGTTTTTGTCATCAAACAGCGTCGCACGAGGGCGCTGAAAGCAGTACCTTGTGTGGCCACCAGCAGCAGCAATCACTGCGCGACATCTCCTTGGTATAGACTGAATGAGTCTCTGAATCCGGGCACGTGGAATCCTAGCCCATTCTTCCTGCAGTGCATGTGACAGTTGCGGTAGCGTCTGAGGCTCCGGGTCACGCTGGCGTACACGTCTGTCCAGTTTGTCCCATAGATGTTCAATGGGGTTGAGATCTGGCAATCTTGATGGCCATGGCAGCACATTAATGTTTTCATTCTGTAGGAAATACATTGTTACACATGTCGTATGCGGCCTGGCATTGTCCTGCTGAAAGACTTCTCTCTGTTGATCCAAAATGGGAAGCATGTGACGGCGAATAATTTCATCCCGGAAGCGTACAGCTATCAGATTGCCTTGTACGAGCACAAGTTCACTTCTGCCGGTGTATGAGATGGCTTCCTACATCATGACACTCCCTCCACCGAATCTGTCAACTTGCAGTTGTTGGCAAAACGTTCATTGCGGCATCTGTAAACACGTTGTCGTCCATCACGTTGCTGTAGAAGGAAACGTGACTCGTCGCTGAACCATACTCGCCGCCAGTTATTAAATATAATCACATAGGGGGAAATGTTAAATAACTGTAATATGCAAAATATCAACCAAGCTACGTCGCATTTACATATAAATACTACGAATTTTCCCCCAAAGTATTAACTGAAGAAAGTAACGCCTTTCAAGGCTCGTTTTCAATACAAAAACAACATTGCAGTACAGTACTTGTACATTCTTAAAGGGACATTCTTGAGTTTGCTGCAATTTTTAAAATGCTATCGACAAACAGAGATTTTTTGACGACTGTAATTACATATCAAATATATTTTTCTGCATAAAATATTAGTGGTTATATATTAAACGTGTTTCTGATCGTTCTAATATTTGTATTAGGTTAAATTTAATTTTATTTCCTTAAAAAATCCAGTTTGGGTTGCTTACAAATATTAAGACGACCAGAAACACATTGAATATACAGACACTGATATTCTAAACAAGAAAATATATTTATTATGCAAGTTTAATCGTAGAAATATTTTATTAGTCGGAAACATCTTACAATGCAGCAAACTCGGGAATGTCACTCTAAAACACAAGGCTACTTGATACAATGGTACTGGAGTAGATAAAATCGTATTACATTTACTGCCCAGCTAAAACGGTGGTGTTGTTGTTTTGTTTAATTGTTGTTGGGTTTGTGTGGGTTTTTTTGGGGGGTGGGGTGTTTGGGAGGTGGGTTCGTTGTTTTGTTTTTGTTGTTGTTGGGGTGGGGGATTTGGGGGGGGGTGTTGTTGTTGTTGTTGTTGGGTTTTTTTGGGGGGTGGGGGTCTTGCTGCTTTTTCACACCAAACACACAAAACATGTATCGCTAATGACTACGTTATTCATATTCAACTCAAAGTGAGACGGTTTCCAAATAATAATAATAATAATAATAATAATAATAACAATAATAATAAAACACTCGGTCGATATATAAATTTGAGGTAGAGCAAATTCATACGGGGATCAATTGCTGTTGATGGACTGTTTGGAATTTATTTGTCTAAAAAATAATTATAACACAGTAGCTGATCATATCTGTGCAGTCGGTGCCCATTTTCTCTGGGGATTTTGTTGTTTTTTTACATTAAGAAACAACAAATTGAAACCAGGAAGTAAATGAAGTACACTCCTGTCACATTAGCACGGCACAATAGTCTGCGCATGTTAATGACGTTACATTACGTCTTGAAAGAAGTTTTGGGGTACGTTTGTAAACAAACAAACAAACAAACAACGTTAATTTAATTCATAAAACAATTGTTAAAAGAACACATCATGATTGTGAATATGTGTATAAAACTGGTAAATAACAATTTGATTGAAAAAACTTTGAATTAATGCATTAAAAGTATACCTTTGCCAGCCTCGAGCAACGTGTTTTTGTATCACCTGTCAACACGTGTCTATCACCGCTGTAATGATCAAAATTTATATTAACTTACACAAGTTTACATAGAAGCTTCAATACATACCTTATTGTAATTTATGAATCCATAAATGAAATCAATGTTTTATTTTATCTGTTAACGTAAACATCCAAGTATACTTTGAATTTCCCTCCGAGTGACACAAGTAATATGGTGCTCAGACGATCAAGCTTGCACTGCCTATTTTTAGCTATAGTCTGTTTCAAAATTATCATTGATTGTGCTATATTTCTAACGAACACTAGTTATGCTCATTTACACAGTTAATAACTGACAACTTTTGTTGAATAATGATCATAAATTTTGACATTGGTCTTTTTTATATTGTCATTTTGTGTTATCCAAACTAAGGAGCATGGAACACCATTTATATGTATCTCATTTGCATAATCTAAATTTTCCTGAAACGGACTATAATAGGAAGTGTGTGTTGTCTAGAACTTACAAAAAGTCGGATCCACAGGGGTGCTGGAGTTTAACTGGATTGATAATACATACTAAAATATATTTTAAAAATAAATAAAATAAAGCTGAAACTTTAAATAACAGGGCGGGCCGTAGCCCAGTGGTAAAGTGCCCGCTTGATGCACGGTCGGTCTGGGATCGATCCTCGTCGGTGAACCCATTGGGCTATTTCTCGTTCCAGCCAGTGCACTACGACTGGTATATCAAATACCGTAATATGTGTTATTCTATCTGTGGGATCGTACATATGAAAGATCCTTAGCTGCTAATGGAAACATGTAGCGGGTTTCCTCTCTAAGAGTAGACAGTAGACGTAAAAATAACCAAATGTTTGACATCCAATAGCCGATGATTAATAAATCAATGTGTTCTAGTAGTGTCGTTAAACAAAACAAATTGGAAAAATGTAGCGGTTTTCCACTCCAATAACCGATGGTTAGTAAATCAATGTGCTGTAAAGAATTATGAAAAATGTATTTTTAATGGAAATAGTATTGATATTGTCTGATGTTGTAGATATTTAGGTATTATGTTTAAACCAAAACATGGACTAAAACCCAAACTTGTTTTGCAGCACCAGGTAAAAAAGCCATGATGGCAATATATAGGTATCAAAAGAAATTTGGTGCTATCCCTTGTAAAGATTTATTTAAGATATTTGATTCTATGGTAACGCCAATTTTGTGTTATGGTTCAGAAGTATGGGATACTTGCTATTGTAAAATTATTGAAGATGTTAAGATTGAAATGTGTAAATGGTTTTCAAAATTAGGGGAAAACAGTAATATTATGGCTTTAGGTGAATGTGGTAGAGTTCCTTTACAGCTTATTTACACTACTAGGGCTATTAAGTATTGGTGTAGGCTATTACAACTGAATGTAAACAGGCTTCCTCGTCAATGTTATAACATGCTACAGACACTGGATGAAGCAGGACGCACCACATGGGTGACTTATATTAAAAATATTTTTTTCAGATCTGGATTTGGCTATGTTTGGATAGCTCAGGATGTTGGAGATGTAAAGTTGTTTATAGTTAAATTTCGACAACGATTGTTTGATAATCTTCAGCAAAATTGGTGTACTTCTGTTACTAATTTATCTGATACTTTTTATTATAAGCATTATAAGTCATTGTTAAATGGAGAACGTTATATCACTTATGAAATCCCTGTTTATCTTAAAGTAATATATACAAGATTTAGATGTAGTAACTTTAGACTTGCTGTTGACCAAGGAAGATGTAACAACATAGCCTACACTGAAAGACTCTGTCCATATTGCCTGGATCATGGATTAAGATATACTGAGGATGAACTCCATATTTTGCTTGTATGTAAGCGTTATAATCTACTAAGAGATCACCATATTTCTAAATTTATATTTAAAAAATCATTCATTGCAAACCTTTATAGATATTATGACATCAGAAAATTTTGATGTATTATTCAATATATGTCTTTATCGTTATAATGTGCAAAAACTTAGAAATACTTAAATATTTAAATATATACTTATAGTACACTGTGCAAATACTACACATGCGCAAACATGTATAACAGTTTCTGACTGTATTATGGATCTATGGTCTTTATACTGAATAAACAATGGTCTTGTCTTGTCTTATCTTGTTTACATTTTGTGTGGGTGTTTTTTCCTAACTTCCGACTGTTGTCTCAAGTGAAACCCGATTCTGGATTGACGGATTCTTGTTTCTTCATTCAACACTGTCATTACTTGGTTATTTTGTGCCGTGACTTCTGTCACAGCGATTGCGTACAAATATTTTCACTGGAATAAAACCAAAATAAAAGTAAAGTTTATTTTATTTAACGACGCCACTAGAGCACATTGATTTTTTATCTTATCATCGGCTATTGGACGTCAAACATATGGTCATTCTGACACTGTTTTTTTAGAGGAAACCCGCTGTCGCTACATAGGCTACTCTTTTACGACAGGCAGCAATGGATCTTTTATTTGCGCTTCCCACAGGCAGGATAGCACAAACCATGGCCTTTGTTGAACCAGTTATGAATCACTGATCGGTGCAAGTGGTTTACACCTATCCAGTGAGCCTTGCGGAGCACTCACTCAGGGTTTGGAGTCGGTATCTGGATTAAAAATCCCATGTCTCGACAGGGATCCGAACCCAGTACCTACCAGCCTGTTGACCGATGGCCTAACCACGACACCACCGCGGCAGGTAAAACCAAAATAAAACTCTGTACTGTTAAATGTGTCAGCGAACATTTTGTTTTTCTTTTTGTATTATATGAATGAATGAATGAATGAATGAATGAATGTCAATGAATTTGATTGATTCCATGAATGCACGAATGAAAGAACGAACGAACGAACGAACGAACGAACGAACGAATGAACGAATGAATGAATGAATGAACATTAATACATGTTTAACGGCACCCTAGCACGAAAACGATATGCTACTGGATGTCAGTCAAGGGTAATATGAATCACCGTTCAATGGCAATATCTAAATTCTAAAGTTAAATTAAATTAAAACAGTTTAAAGAATTGTGCAAAAATAATATTAAAAAAATAATATCACAGGTAAGTAAATTTAAAATTTGGAATGAAATCCACTATCTCTTTAAAAAAAATACACACGTTCAGGGAGAAACATAAATGATTCCACCACCATTTACACAATACGTTTCTTGGACCGTGCCACCCGGAAAGGACATTATGTAGACCTGCTTTTTTGTATTCTTCATCATATATGTTAACAAAAACGTTTTAGTAAACGGGCTCCTGGTGATGGGTGTGGCAAATATGGGGGTCAAAGTACGGCCACCTTCCAAAACACAGGGTCAACTACTAATAGCACTACTTGGAGAGTAGATAATTGGGAGAACCTTTCAAATGATGATAGAAACATGAAACTTGGCACAGATGATCTCCATGGGGAGTTCGTCACATCCAATCAAAGAACCACTTGAATTTTCAATATGGCGGCCATTTTTCAAGATGGCCGCCATACTGTCCTACAAATGTTCATTATTTCGATGTATTTTAATAGAGTTTTTCGATATTGGTCATTTTATATTATTTTACACGTTTAAAAACAGGCTGAACCTAACGTCTGATATGCAGAAAAGGCGTCTGATAATGAGAGTTGCAAATATTGGAGGTCAATATATGATGGCAACCTCCCCAAACATTGGCACCCACTACTTGGACTGTTGGCAGAGCAAATAACAGAAATGATATTTCAAATGGTGATAGAAGAACGAAACTTTGCACAGATGATCTCTTTGGAGAGTTCTTCAAATTCAATCAATGAGCAACTTGAAATGTCAGTATTGTGGCAATTTTTCAAGATGGCCGCCATTTCCCCCCAACATTGTCCTTTATTGGCATGTATAATAACAACTTTGTTCGCTTTTAGCCATCCCGGTGATTTTTTATGTATTAGCATTTAAAATCATGTTGAAAGGACATGTAGTTCTGACTATCAGAATTAAAGTTTTTATTCTGGTTGGTTTTACATGACTGACCTCCTTCAGAATGTGGCGATATTTGAAGGAGATAAAGTCACACAGTGGGCAAAATGTCAAACCGATTAACTTTCATAGAGGTGGGAATATTTCATATATTCTTTAGTTTTCTCTTTACATGTACATCCAATTAAGGTTCAAGCACGCTGCCTTTGCACACACCTCAGCTATGTGATCCGAGTATTGAGGGCAGTGAGTTAATATTCAGAGAAATGTTCATATAGGTAGCGTTGCCCCTCTCCTGTGATGGTCAGACATTATAACTCAGTCACGATAGCCCAACGAGACCAGGGCCCGTGTAAACTTTTAGAGTCCAAACTTAATCTCTAATGACGTCACACGCATACAATTTGTATGGCGTTGTCATGACATTAGTGTTTCAGACTCTATTAGAGTCTCGAGTCTAGACTCTAAACTTTTTATAAGCACCAGGCCAGTTTGGCACATTTCGGCTGGATGTAAGATTTAAATGACTGATATTTCTTTGTAGTTAAGCCTAAGTAGGCCATTGTGTGTTCTGGTGCAAATGTGGTGTCTGCAATGTTTCCTTTCCCCCGGACGCAGATGCGTAAGCAGGGCCGTATGTAGAATTTTTGTTGTTGTTGTTGAAAGAGCAAGCATGGAAGGTGCAAGATACTAGTGTACTACTGGGTCAGGGGCATGCCCCCCCCCCCCCCCTTTGGTTTAAAATTACACATTAGAGATGATTTCTTGTTTAAAATATCAATGTCTCTATGACGACGTGTTTGTTGTCGTTCTAAGGTTTGTAGTAGCCAAAACCAGATTTTACCTCTCATTAATTTCATACGTTCGAAAAAATATATAGTAAAATAAAAACAATTATTTCTACAAAGATTATAACACGCCTGCAAACACATTGAATATACAGACACTTGTATTCTAAACAAGAAAATGTATTTAATATGTAAAAATATTAAGCCAAAACGTAGGTGCCAGTCCGAAACATCTTACAATGGATGAAAACTCAGGAATTATAGTCCCTGTAAATTCGCCTCTAACAATGTAAAAACAAAAATGTTCATTTGTACGATGAGTTGGGTTTTTTTTTTTTTTGTTTGTGTGGGGTTTTATTGTTGTTGTTGTTGTTTGTTTGGGTTTTTTTTTTTTTTTTTTTTTTTGGGGGGGGGGGGGGGGTGGTTTTTTTTGCGGGGGGGGGGGGTCTTTTATATACGGATGCGTTGTTGTCAAAATTGATCGCGATAGAAAGGCGGAGAGAGTGAAACGTGTTTATTTAAAGATTTCTCGGTACATTTTTTAATTAAGAGTCCAGTATTTGTTAAGTGTGACATTGTGTCACACTTAACAAATACTGGACTCTTAAAAAAAAGAGAAGACTCACGTTACAACACGTTGTCAGGAAGCGGAGGCGGTACGAAGCCCAGTCGTCAAACTTATTAAAATTAGCTCTACTGGTCTGCCAGTAGATACAAATTATAAAATTATCTGGCGAGACTATTTATGCGGCTGCCGTACCGCGAACGATATCAGTAGGCCTACGTACGGGCCGGGTTAGGCGAGTGCTCAACTGCAATATATATATACATATATCCAGGTGTTTAATTTATTTTTTAAAGAAATGAATCAATCTTCAAGTTACATTACAAATTATTTATGTTATAAAATAAAACATGTTTTAATGCATTGTCGAGATCGGTCTGGTGAGATACAAGACTTGAAGTTAATTGTTTTTTGTTTAACGAAACTACTAGAGCACATTGATTAATTAATCATCATCTATTGGATTTCAAACGTGGTAATTCTGACACGTATTTTTTTTTTAAACATTTTTATTTAACGACGCGTTCAATACATTTTATTTATGGTTATTTGGTGTCAGACATATGGGTAAGGACTACACAAATATTGAGAGAGGAAACCCGCTGTCGCCACTCCATGGGCTACTCTTTTCGATTAGCAGCAAGGGATCTTTAATATGCACCATCCCACAGACAGGGTAGTACACACCACGGTCTTTGATATGCCAGCCGTGGTGCACTGGCTGGAACGAGAAATAGCCCAATGGGCCCACCGACGGGAATCGATATTATGACACGTAGCCATCGGAGCAAACCCGCTACAAATATATATATATATATATATATATATATATATATATATATATATATATATTGGTAGTCCGTATGTAAAAAAAAAAAAAATAATAATAAAAAAAAAAATATATATATATATATATATTGTGACGGCACATGCTCTTATCTTTTCGCCTGTGGCGATGTTAATTGTTGTAGAGGGCCGTGTGCAGCTTGGTTACGTAATACCCCCGCGCGACGGTGGTAGAGCTGCGTCCCAATATGCACTTAGACCAAGTGTGGAGGCCATGTGGCCAGTAGTTACGTAATAACTCCGGTAGTGCGGTTTACGACCGGGGTATTTCTAGCGAACTGGCGACAGTAAGTCTGGCCATCTAAGAAAAAAATATTGTCCCTGGGAGTTGTGGAAATATCACATAATAGGTGAGGTACCGCGTTGTGACCCCAGGCGATATTCGCTGTATCTGAGATTTTTGAATAAATAAATAGGATTTTAGATATATCGCGGAGAAACATAGGAAGGCTCCCGGGGAACGTTGTCCGTCTGGACTGGTAAATATATTTTTCTGCTCTGTTGTATAACCTTGTTGTAATTCCTTTATTAATTAAGTTCCCCTGGCAGCGTTTTTCAATTATCACACGTGTGGGTGTTGTATCACGGTGAAGTGATTAGAATATTGTGTAAACTAGACATCTAGTGATTAACTAATTAAGTGATTAGTTCTGGGTTGTTATTATATTGTTGTTGTTAATTAACTACTGCGGCAAGTACATTTGTCAGCGTAGTGTTAATAGAGATTCCAAAGTGTATTGTGTTTTGTTGTGTTTTCTAGTGAACTAAACGTGCTATATATATATATAATTATATAAGATCTTATCTCTGATTATACCTAGAGCCGAGCCACTCGGGTATTACACTGCCCGATATAGAGAGATCTAATAGATATACAGTTAGGAGAGATATTTGGATAATCGTGTTTTATTCAGTTACGGGTATTATAGGATATATATATATATATATATATATATATTCCCCGTATATATATCCCCCCCCCCCCCCCCCCCCCCCCCCTACGGACTACCAATATTTAGGACACAAACTTATATCTCGAACTCTCCAGTTGATTTCGACTTATTATCTCTAGGGAGCGGAATCTAGGTGTCGGTAGAGTTATTTGATTACAGGAACGAATCTCCTCAGTGGATCATTTTCTGAATGTTTTTCCCGTCCCAACCAGTGTCCCATGACTGGTATATCAAAGCCTATCAAGGTGCATGTAAAAGATCCCTTGCTGCAACTGGAAAACTCATCTCGAGCTGCTATTGATTTATCACATCGAGCGCTCAACAGTGTAACTCTCATCATCAAGTATGTCTTCATCTTTTGCAAATGTTCTATTTTGGCTGGGCGTGGACGGGGTTTAGCTCAGTCGGTTGAGTGCTCGCCTGAGGTGCTTGCATCGCAGGATCGAACCACCTTGGTGGATCCATACAATTGTTTGGGGGTTTTCCCTCGTTACAAACAGTGCACCACAACTGGTCAAAGGCCGTGGTAAGTGTTTTCCTGACTGTGAAAGTGTGCATATAAAGATCCCTTGCTACTAATGGACAAATGTAGCTTATGATCTTGAGCTTTCAACTTATTATCTCAAGCTATCAGTGTATTATGTCAAGCGCTCAACATATTAACTGTCGTCAACATGTATATCGTTTTGCAATTCTCTTTTGGGCTGTACAATACTGACACAGAAGTCCAGAGCTAAAGATAGTAAGTTGAGCGCTGGAGATAACAAATCGAGCACTAGAGATAATAAGTCAAGAGTTTAACATAATAAGTTTAGCACTCGGTCAAACGCTCGTTCGAAATAATATAAGTCGAACGCTTGAGATAATTAGTAATGCGCTCAAGATAATATGTCAAGAGCTCGAGATAATAAGACGTGTGTGCATTCAGAGTGCGCAGAATAAAAGGTGGATCGATGTTTACTTGTGGCTTAAAAGTACTTTGATGACATCAAATGAAAATGCAGGCTTCCGCACGCAGATTACCTTAATGCAAAGTGGGCCTTAATACTTATGTTGAGATCTTGACTTATTACTTTGATGTTAAAGGCTGAACCTATTATTCTGAGCTCTCCAATTATCTGTATATTGTCGAATGCTATATTTATCTCTTGTCAATGCGCACGCACCTTCAGTAGCACATAGCCATGATAACAGGTCGATAGCTTGACATTATCAGTTAAAATCATGAGATAATATGCCGACATTTCAAAATAAGTTAAGCATTCGACGAAACAAGTCCAGATATCGAGATATAAGTCGAAGTTCAGTATCTTTAAAAATAAGAAACAAATGTGTACCGGTATGTCCTAAATTTACCACCATATTATTTATTTTATGGACGTTTCTTTTAGATTGTATGAAAAGAAGTTTGAGACCTTAGTACATTTTAAATTACTGGCCAGATGCGTGATCGACCTAGACTCAATCTGGACCGATAGGGCTATTTCTCGTTCCAGTCAGGTCTCCATAACTAGTCTAAGGAAAGTCGTGGTTATGTACTACCCTGTCTGTGGGATTGTGCATATACAAGATCCCTTGTTGCTACTCGAAAAGAGTAGTTCCTAGAGAACCAACAACGGGTTTTCTCACCATTATATTTTAATTTACTTGTTAATTATGAAAACAAACCCGTTTAAGAATTACAGGTGATATTTGTTGCCCGAATTAAAGAGATATACCCTAGTTTTTAAACACTACGGCATATTTTTTACTAATAAAGCCGTTTATGATCACTGAAATCAAACATTACTAATATTTTATTGTTTAGATAATCCATTTCCGTACAACCGAAGTGTTTCTGGTCATCCTGGTGTTTCTAATACCACAAAATGCATTTTTCATATTTGTTAAAACGCACGTGCGCTGAGAAATAACAGTTATGGAGTCGAGTTTTAGCCTATTTTTAACGATATTATTTCACCATTTCAACGTCACACTCTTGTTTTACTCTCTTTTGTAACGTTATCCATATGTGTTACAGGTTTGTAACTTAACCAAACTTAGTATCCATTTTCACGGGTTAAACATAAGATCTGCGCCTTTAAGCGAAAATGCCCGAATAAGCAAAACAACCTTTATTCGTATTAACATTACTACCAAACAGCTATAGAGGGTTGCACACGAATCACTACGCATAAAAAAAATGAAATGATCACCTTTATGGAATATTAAACAA